>NC_137920.1:66687196-66879696 GCF_963457725.1 Sprattus sprattus
TGTGTGTGTGTGTGTGTGTGTGTGTGTGTGTGTGTGTGTGTGTGTGTGTGTGTGTGTGTGTGTGTGTGTGTGTGTGTGTGTGTGTGTGTGTGTGTGTGTGTGTGCTCCCAGACAGGTCTTGATTCCCCAGAGACCCTACAGTATGCCATGCAGTAGGCCTGGCACAGAGCCCCAGGCTTCAAACACCTCCTCCCCGACCTGTGACGCCTGTGGCTGCCTGATCCCACCACCGCCTCACTCCTGAACTTCTTCAACAATGCTTGTTGAAGGCCAGCTGTGTGTGCGTGTGCGTGTGTGTATGTGTGTGTGTGTGTGTGAGTGTGCAGTTCAGCTGAAGCGAAGTCTATGATGACTTAAGTCACAAACGATGTATTCGCAACTCCGAGGCCTTAGGGGGTTGGCCAGGGGGCTGGCCAAGGGACAGTTCTTCTACCGCAGACTGGTGAAGCTGCAGGAAGGTAGGTACATTTCATGGAGGCTAAAATGGGAACCGTGTTGTTAGCTGTTCACTGGCGTTTGCTTTTCAAACTAAAATAGCATTCGAAAAATATTCGGCATGTGTGTGTGTGTGTCTGCTTGTAGTGTAGAACCAAAACAAGTAGCAAGGCAACGTATCTGTGTGTGTGTGTGTGTGTGTGTGCCTGCAGAGAGCACAAAACACACAGTGTCATAATATAGCCGCCGTGTAACCGGTAACAACTGCATGAATACCTCCACTCAATTACATAAGAGGCAATCTGTTCAAATGAGTGCGGGCCTGAAGATCCTCCGCTGTTTGAGTGCGTCACTCGCTGCTCAAGGCAAACTGGGTCCCGCACATGACTCACACACAAGTAGATCACACACTTTTCAAAGGGGAGAAAACTGTGTGTGTGAAAGAGTGTGTGTGAGAGAGAGAGGGAGAGATAGAGATAGGGAGGAGGAGAGAGAGACAGAGAGAGAGGAGGAGGAGAGAGAGAGAGAGAGAGTGAGAGAAAGCAGCATGTGCCAGGGTTGTTGGAATACAGCAGACCGGCTCGGTAATCTGGTGAGGGCTGAGTAATCCAAACGCATCGCATGTGGAGATTAACAGGGTTCAAAGGCAGGGAGGGTGAGAAATAGTGATGAGGAGAAAGAGAGAGGGGGGTGTAGAGAGAGAGAGGTGGAGGGAAAGAGAGAGAAAGACATAGAGTGAGGGGGGAGAGAGATAGAGAGAGACAGAGAGGAAGGGAGGGAACTGTCCAGTGAGGGAAAGAGATTGTGTGTGTGTGTGGGAGGGGAAGGATGCACAGCGATGCGATTGGTGGGCAGAAATAGATGAACCAATCAGGTATGAGCATGTAAAGCCAGCCACAGCAGAAGGAGAGGGAAGTGCATTGACAGAGAGCTGTGAAAAGAGACTAAACTGAGCCATGCCGAGAGAGAAGGGAGATGAAGAATCAGTAAAGGACATTGTCAGGAGCCATTGAGAGATGGAGCGAGAGATTGCAGGGTATGTTATGGAACAGATCAGGCGTCAAACCGGGATGACATCAGCCAGTCAGGACAGTATCTACTGAGGGCCAGGGAGGTACGCCG
This sequence comes from Sprattus sprattus, assembly GCF_963457725.1. Lineage (NCBI taxonomy): Eukaryota > Metazoa > Chordata > Actinopteri > Clupeiformes > Clupeidae > Sprattus > Sprattus sprattus. The sequence goes on from NC_137920.1 coordinate 66,688,754, forward strand.
AGAAAGCACATAGAGGAGAGAAGGAGGGAGGGAGAGAGAGAGGGAGAGAGAGACAGGCGTAGGTCCAGGGAGAGGCTGTGGGAGAGGGGGGAGGAAGAGGAGGGAGGGAGAAGCAGAACAGCATGAGGACAGCCAAGAAAGGGAGTGTGGAGATGCCTGCCTTTGTGCGGCACCTGGTGAAGGAGACAGAGAAACGAGTGAACTCCTTCTTCAAAGGGGGCCGTGGCGGAGGAGGCGGCGGGGAGCAGGCGGAGGGCGTGGAAGTGGCCGAGGAGGAGGGGTCCGTGATCCCGTGCCCGTACCTGGACCGGCCCATACTGGACAAGCTGCTGGAGGAGGGCTGCGCTCCCTGGGGCGTCACCTTCGCCTGCGCCTGCATGCAGGGCTGGAGGGCCAGCATGGAGGACTTCCACAACTGCTACCCGCAGATGGGGGGCAAGCTGTCAGACTGGGGCTTCTTCGCCGTGTTCGACGGCCACGCAGGCAGCGCCGTGGCAGAACACTGTTCCAGGAACCTGCTGGAGCACATCCTTGCCACGGGTACGTACACACACGCAGCTGGTCCTCACCCCCGCCGGGATCATTCAGTATGCTGTTATTGTCAAAGTGAACTGAAAAGTGTGAGATTTTCCTGCGGTGATGAGACGTAATGCTTTTACAGGAGCTGAATAGGAATCACGAGAAACACCCAGTCGCATTTAATGATGATTATTCTGTGTTGTTGACAATATTTTTAATGACACTTAGTCTCATGAGAGAAGACGAATATAATGAACTTGACTTGATGAGGATCACTTTGCATAATTATTCCATATTGCTGACATGATTTTAATTACACAAACATTACATACACGTATTATGTATTTCTCCTCCCACTCTTATATAAAGCAGCAGAACACTGAGGCCCGTAGGTGGCCCTTATCAGATGGTCATTTCATGTTACATAATAATATGATTATGCCATCAGGACACTGAGGGGAGCTTACTCTGCCACAGAGGCACCAGACTCACATCAGATCAGTGCCGCATCAGGGCCTAGTCCGGGCCAGACCCAGCTGTCATCTGGATTCCTGAGATGCACCATGCACAAACAACAACAAACGAGCTGTCACAGTCCATTAAATCAGACATACGTCTCCTCATGTGCAGGGCATGGAGGGGGAATAGAATGAAGGGAAGGGACTGTGAAGGTGGCTGTGAATTTGTTTGTGTCGCTCCATAACATTGAGCTCAGGGTAGCAGTGTCATGGGTTAGACACACCTATTGATCAACAGGAGGTGTGAATGTCCCACAGGCCACAGGAAGTGAGTTTGGATAAAACCGCTCAAATCTGCTAAATGAGGAGATGGAAAGGTATGAACCCGAATAAAATGTTGTGAATAAATTGGCCTTTCAGATTCCATCGGACCAGAAGAGGATGTGGAGCGAGTGTCAGACGGCATCACGGAGGGCTTCCTCAACACGGACAAACATTTATACAGCGTTGCCATGCGAGAGGGCTGGGAGCGCGGTGGCACCACTGTGGTCTCCACCATGCTGACGCCTCAAAACATCTACTTTTCCAACCTCGGGGACTCCCGGGCCCTGCTGTGCCGCGGCGGGCGAGTCGGCTTCTCCACGGCCGACCACAAGCCCTTCTGCCCGGCGGAGAAGGAGCGCATCGAGAGGGCCGGCGGCTCCGTCACGCTTCAGCGGATCAACGGCTCCCTGGCCGTGTCGCGCGCGCTCGGGGACTTCAGCTACAAGACGGCGGAGTGGTGCACGGCCAGGGAGCAGATGGTGTCGCCGGAGCCGGAGGTGACTGTGGTGGAGCGCTCGCCGATGGACGAGTTCCTGGTGCTGGCCTGTGACGGCGTGTGGGACGCCATCAGTAACGACGAGCTCTGTGAGTTTGTCAGCAGCCGGTTGCGCGTCTGCACCGACCTGAGGGAGGTCTGCTCCCAGATCATCGACCTCTGTCTCTACAAGGTCAGTGAAAGAGAGTGTATTACTTACAGTTGGCCCTTTAATGGGGAATATTCACTTTTCACCAGTTTCCAGCACAAGAGAAACTATACCCTCGCACTAAATGTAGGCTACATGTCAAACCCTTTTTTGTTTAAGAAAAAATTGAATAACTACGACTTTTTTGAATACATCGCATGCATAAAATCGTGATGTAACTAAGATGATGTAGGTGCTTTTCTGTACTTCTCTTTATAAGGTTATTCTAAGGCTGTTACAATAAGTTGCACCCTCAACATATTCTACATAAAACATGTCTCGTGGTACTTTTGAGATTTTACATGTTTAAGACGAACCAACCTCTATAGGTACTGAAATATTACACAGCCATTTTAGCACAGTCTCTCAGCTGGCCACCGCTGTAGATATGTGGCCTGTATATGAAGACCCCAGGGACTCTTACGCCCTGCTTCTCACTGCCTGACGGTTGTTATGTAACAGGGCCATTGACATGGAGATGCTGGCCGAGAGGAGCATGTGCAGTGACCTGAAAATGTCTACCCTCCTGGACCCCCCCCTTACACACACACAAACCGGTAATAGGGTTCGATTTAAAAGCCTATGTGCTTTAAGTTCACACAGCAAATCCAGACTCTATTCTTAGTGCTGAAGCTCAAAGATCAGGACATTTCATTTGAACGCAGCAGTAGAGAGTCAAGGGTCTTGTGCTGACTGCTGCCACACATCCCAAGCTCAAGCGATGGCTTCATGCTCTTGGAAACGGTTGACTGTTACAGGCTGTGAATCTTAACCACACAGATAGCCAGATCACCTCATGGGGTTCACAGACACAACACGTCCATGCTGTCTCAGGCTGAGCTCCCAGAGGGCAGCACGACGCCACTGCGTAGCCATGTGATTCTAATCCTCCTCTTTAATCTCGTTGACTTTAGACTGAGCATTTTAATGCTTTTACCCTTAACCCTCAGCTATTTAATTAACACAGCAAACACAGCCAAATGAAATAGCCTGATTAACAGAATGCGTACCGACCACTGGGCTCCATTTTCCTTTCACTGCTTCCCTGGAGAGTCTGAGTGGTCAGTGTCAGACCCATCTGCTGTACACCCCCACACTCCCCTGAAAGCAATGTTCCCATCAGCTTTCCAATTCTTCCTTTGAGAGGAGTCGAAACAACACACAGAAGAAGGACCTTTCTCATCTGTTGTATACTCTTACAGTGCTTTGGTTCTTGATTTCTGTTTGATTTCTTATTTTATACTTTTTGAAGTTTGACTTTTCCTTGTCCTCTTGAGAACTGTCTGCACAACATCAGGGTCACTCTCATCTGTAGTATGGCTCTTATGTCCTCGGCTCAGATTTTCTTTACCCCCATGTTCTGATTCTTTTCTTTATCTCCCTCCCAGGGGAGTCTGGACAACATCAGTGTGATCCTGGTGTGCTTCCCTGCCGCCCCCCAGCTGTCCCCCGAGGCACTGCACCAAGAGGCCGAGCTGGAGGATCTGCTGGAGTCCAAAGTGGCAGGTAGGGTATTCTGCAGGGACTGTCACTGGCCTAATAAACAGTCCTTACCCATTATCATCCAGTTCAAACATGCAGTCTGTAAATCTAATCCAATACACGTTTGTCAAATTCAGCAGATTGCCCTTCACCGTACTAAAGCTGTCTGTTTAGTTTGTGCAATAAAAAATAAAGCTCCAGTGTTCGTTCATAGTCCTTGCTCTGTAAATTGGAAATAACATTGTTGCACTGAGTTTGATCATTTGATTGAAGCATAAATATCAACAGCCTTTCACCAGAAATGCAGACTGTACCTTCAAATGTCATCAAGGATCTTTTACATAATTGTAATAAGCAATCTTTGGCATAGTTATCATTCTGGATCTGCAATGCAACAACTGTTAGGGATTTGATACGTAACTCTCATCTGGGATCTATGACATAATTAAACCAGTAAACGTCTTTTACGTGAATGCCTCTGGATTATATCACCAAAGAGTCTTAGTGATGTTTTCAGAGAGCTGCTGTCAATCTCTGCAACTTGATGATCTGGTAGAAGCTTTACATGCCAAAGTTTTTGTAAAGGAACAGACAATAACAAAAACAATAATATTCGTTTAACAATAATTATTATTACTATCCAATATTATTATTAGTAGGAATAACAATACAGGGCATTTCATGCACTGTAATAATAACAATAACTGTCATTTTGTGGCAGACATTTTTGAGGAGCTGAGCGGCAGAGGGGAGGATCCCGATTTGCTGTCTGTTCTCACGGTTTTGGCCTCTACAGAAATTCCAGGACTGCCACCAGGGGGCGGTCTCCAAAGCAAGTGAGTGTTTTCTTATTCAGAATGAACACAACCCGGTCCAGACACTCCCCATTATCGTGTTTGAATAATGGCAATCGTTTTATGATTTAATCAATAAAAAGATTAATAATTAAAACCATCTCTGTTGGTGTAAAAAAAAAATGTCTGTTGAGGGAAACTTGTGAGCTGGCCAAGTCTCATTGGTACTCTGTTTTCTTTATGGTGCAGGCGCAACTGCATCATATCTGCTTATTACCAGCAAAAGGAGGCACCTGAACTGAGGTCTCAGGTGGGTTTAAAAACAGCACATTAGCACATTTTCTCTATGCCAAGCACCGTCTACATTTGCAGTAGCCTGACGATGTCATACTCATAATTCTAGTCAGAATATCAGTCTGATACTGCTCCATTGGGCTGTGATTATGGGGCGTGTTTCAAACGAAATGCCTCTCAATATGACCATCGGGGCCAGCTGATACATTAAACTTTTACCGGATCCCATAGGAAGGACTGCAAAAACATCTTTTCGATCGACGAATACCTTGATAGCGTGTCTCCGTTCCTCTTTCAAAATGAATGCGCTGTCAATGTCTTCTAAAACAGACTTGAATCACCACATTTTAGCTTTCTAGCGGCAGCCATGTTTGTTGAATACAAACTCAACCCAAGCGTTGGGGACGTAGTTGATAACGTTACAATTGATCATCTGTCCATCCTCGTATAAATCCCGCCCTGACAATTTGATTGGTCCGGCAGAATCCTGCCTTCTGATAATTTCTCCCCAACGGAGCAGTGCCAGAGCGAACTTCCAGACCTCAAATGTTGTGGGCGGGGCTAAGTTCGGTCTGGTATCCAGGCTACATTTGCAGTACAATGAAATCATTATTACATAATTATATACTATTATATATACTAAATTAGCATATATAACTAATATACTACTGTATTAAGTATAATGCAGCATTTCCAATTATTTTTACAAATCACTAAAATCTTATTGAATGTTTATTGGCCTAAATTTACTTTACTTTGACCTTACATGTAGCTCATCAGGTTATGAAGGAGTGGTGTGATAACAAAACAATTTTTGTCTGTTTGTTTGTTTACAGGAAAAAGGCGGTGCAGCGGGAACCTTCTAATTGATATAATGCAGTGTTGCAGTATATATCAAAGGACTATCCGATGCCATGTTAGAATCCAACAAGTGACTAATTATACAAGAGGATTCATTATTTGCACAAGTATTTTACAAATGCCACATTGATATATGTGATATTTGATGTGGAATTTTTAATTTAATTTTATTTTCAGTTCACTATTTATTTTTTATTTAAGATAATATGTAGGATTTTTGTACAGTTATGCAGGTGAAACTGAAACAACTGTAGCTGCCCAGAGCTGGGGTGGGTTAATGCCAGATGTGGGCCGAATCCACACCAGATCTGGGATGAATCTGCTGCAGAGTCATGTGTCTTCTGGGGCTAGTTTTAACAAGATCATTAGCACGTTCTGTCCGTCAGACAAGAGGGAAGAGGCCCAGGTGATAGTTTTATTATGAATACAGTGTGTTCGTTGTCATAGCATCAGTAATAGAGTTAACTGAACTGTACTGAATATTTGATTGTAATCCCATAACTGATGACATTACATAAAAGTATGTCTTTTGTGAGACTTTTTTCCTTGATATAAATCATGTTGTCAAAGAGATTAGGTTGTGCAAGTGCAGTTTATCGTAAAAACTCTTGGTCCACAAAAAGACATGAAATGATTCTGTGAAATTCCGAGGCATGCACTTGTATTACTTCAAGTCATGCCATTCAACCTTCAGTGCTATTTGAACTTTGTCATTCTTTTATCTGTGCATTTACAAGACTTTCAACCAGCTATTGTGCAATGGATACAAATGCAATTCTTCCTAAAGGTAAAACCTTACTATAGTTTGCATTTCATGTTCTCATTGTTTGCATGAAGTGTATTTTACAGCCTTAATGATCTCTATAGAAGTTATGGTAATAGATCGGTTGAGAGACATTTCTTTAAACATCAACCATAATGACTGATATGTTGTTATAAGTGTAAAGTATGACATCCCATGTGCATTGTACACATCTTGTATTAAGATGGCGTTTATCAGAGTAAAAGTCAAATACAAAACAAGACTGCATTCTTCCTTTGGTGTTACTTCTGGTGACTAGATATACTGTATGTATTAACTGATCTAAAAAGACGTATGTTGTATTTCTACTGTCGATGCTTTCATATAATTACACTATTTAACTATCAACATGCCAAGTGCAAGTACTGTGTACATTCTTGGTACATTTTCCATTACTTCTCATTGGATTAGTCATGTAACCAAAGTCTTATTTCAGTATTCTCCTCTTCTGAGGTACTGGAATTATTATACCATTTGTCCTCACTGAACATTATTCCTGACTTACTTCAGATATGTTTGCTAACATTGCTTACAATTGTTTTGTTTTGAAATCACTCGTTAGATTTCAACATTTATATTTCCTGTAGTTGTGTGTATTTGTTTGCAATCTATGGAGACATGTGAAGGGTAAACAGCAGTGAATCTAAAGGAGGTGACCCTTGATGCTGTTCATCGTATATTTCTCCAGACTGAGAGTCTCCCTGGGTCTCTGGGTCCTCGGATCCGGCGCTCTTGTAAATCAGTCTGTCTCCCTCAAGATGCTGAAGAGCCGCCTGAGCATCTCTCTCTCCATGCACGCTCTGATTGCGCACCTCACAAGCCAATCACTTCAAGAGCTGAGCGTCCCTCTCCGAACGATCATTACAGCAGGGACACTGTGAACACTGCAGTTCTGTCTCCTTTTCCCCCAATCCAGACATGCCATTAAAATCCTTCGAATCACTCTCTTTCTTACCAGATGTCTTGGCTATTATTACATGTATCAGAAACGGAGAGAATATTTGCCGCTTGTATGTGATTTACATGTACAATAAGGCAAAAGCCTTTGGTCAAACGTTAGTCTCTACACGGCTTAAAGGCGAACAGTCAAAATACTGGGAGGCTAAAATATGATATTTGAAAATAGTAGATTTTCAGGACTAATCTCAGGTTTGCAGTGGTGCTCAGAGTTCTAAACAACATGTCTAACTGTTCCTGCTGACTGGTGGACGTCAGGTGGGTCACCTGTCGACACTGGTCTCCTGCAGTCTGTTGTTCATGATGGCGAAGGCGCCAACGCCACCGGAGAAGCCATTCTGGCGTACGTGGCTCTGCCGTGGGTTGCCGTGGGCCGTCTCGGACAGCTGCTTCTGCAGGATGGCCAGCGACACCTTGTTGGACGCCATGAAGTCGTTGACAGAGATCATCTCCCCGGAAAGCCGGCGTCCGGCCAAGTGTCCCGCCTCGGGCCCGATCCCGCCATCTGTCTCGCTGTCACACACCGTTTCCACGGAGGCGTTGGTGTAGCGATGCTTCCCCGGAGCCTCATGTGCCGGGGCGGGCTGCACCGCGTTGCGTTTGTGCGCCCTGGACCTGGCGTGACCGATCACAGGGTGTAGGGCGCGGCGCTCCGAGGGCAAACAGGGGCAGCAGCAGCAGTAGCGCCACCTTGCCCGCCTCCTCCCACGCGCCGGGCCCTGGCAGGGACAGTGTGCCCGCTGGCAGTCCAGCTTGGCCAGAATCCAGTTGAGCGTCTGCTTGATGACGATGGAGATGACGTTAAAGAGCGAGTAGATGCAGCAAACGCCCATGAGGATGAAGAGGCAGTTGCCCAGGCGATAGGCCTCCTGGGCTTGGTAGCTCGCCCTCTGGCTGCTCACCAGGTCACCGAAGCCGATGGTGCTGAAGGCTACGAAGCAGAAGTAGAGCGAGTCGAAGTAGCCCCAGTCCTCCATGGTGGCGTAGAGGGCCGAGGCGCTGCAGGCGATCAGCAGGGCCGCCACGCCCAGGATCAGCATCACGTAGTAGACTGACGGCTTCCAGCCCTCCAGGCTGTCGTCCTGACTCCGCCGATCCTCGCCGACTCCACCTACACCGGAGCGCCGTAGCTGCATCTCGTGGCACCAGCGCATGATGTAGGCCAGCATGGTGATGATGCGCTCCAGGAAGAGGTTGAAGAACAAGATGGTGGCCGCACAGCCGATCAACCCGTAGAAGATCAGGAAGATCTTCCCCGCAATGGTGGCTGGCGTCGTCATCCCGAAGCCTGTAAGGAACAGCAGAATACTGAATCGAACAAAAGTTGAACTAATCGACAGTGTCTTCAAAGGAGCATTCCTTCCACCACAGGTCCATATCTGACCCAATGGCTTGTAGGGGAAAACAGTTAAAACTCACCAATAGTTGAGACCACTGTGCCGACAAAGTAGAAGGCTCCGGAAAAGTCCCAGCGAGGCCTGAGGGTGTCAACGCGGATGCCCGCCACATTGGCCTCCTCGTACTGGCGGAGCAGGACCCGCAGGGCCTCCAGGCCGATGTGGTGCTGCTGCGTGAAGTCCTCCAGTTGCTGCTCCCAGCGCCGGTGCGCGCGCAGCTCCGAGGGCCGCTCCAGGGCAGAGAAGACGGCCGCGCCGCACAGCAGGTACACCAGGATCAGGGCGGCCAGCAGGCCAAAGCGGGCGTTGTCCTCGTTCATGTCCACTGGAAAGCAACAGGTGCTCCGGGAACTCTGCTGTTTACGCACCATGACTAAGCCTCTCACAGGGGAAGGTCAAGCACCACGCGGCCCTGCGACTGAGGGGCGAGCACAAAGCAGAGTGCACGGGGCTACCCACCATTGAGAAGAGCGCTCAGACAATGGAAAAGGAAATATGGACAGGGGGATTCAGAGGAAATCACACACACATGGAAGTATGAAGAATTACATTCACAAAAAATTAGCTGCAATCAAATTGAGCCATTTTCTCATGATAATGTCTCAACAAAAACAGAACAAAAGATAGAAATCTGATTAAAACAAAATCAATCAGGTAAAATGCTTGACACGTACAGAATGAGTCGGCCGTGTGTCTCCAGTAATACATTCTTTCCAGTCACATAGGTGCTTCAGAAGAGAACATCCATCTCCGGAAAAAAAGCTCACAACCTCAGTCCACTCTTCTTCAGGACTCTATGATAACCAAGGCACTTGGCTTGTGTTGCAGTCACAAAAGACTAACACTATTTTCCATGACGGAATCCTACATGGTACTGCATCCCGACAACATGTCAATGAAACATGTCAAAGCCTCGTCGTCCTTCAAACTGTGATTATCATCTGATGGCACTTCATATCTACAATATGGAGGAAACATTTAGTTTTATGTTTAAACATATTGAAACGTCAAGAACAGAGAATATCTAAACCTTAAATGTAAATTAACCATAAGCTTTTTTATGTAACGGCCTCATAGAAGTAACAAATGTATCTACAGATTAATTTTTTTTTTAAATTACTGACACGTAATAAACATAAAAACATGACTTTAACTGTTTTAACATGTGAATGCCAACTTCCCATCAGCATTATTATATAACTATGAGAATATAAAGACAAATAAATGTTCTGAAGTTTAGAATCCTTTCATCCTACTGATCGAGTGATACACTGGACATGCCCACATCTGTTCTGCATCATCGATTAATGTTTGATGTGAACAGACTTACCTGACTTCAACTGCAATCAACAATGGTACTAATTATGCTAAATTATAAAACAATTGGGTTCTATCGCGTAATTTAGCTGTTTCTGATTGGACGAGAGACGTTCCAGACTTACCTGACTTCAACTGCAATCAACTGTCCAACTAATTAATAAATTGGTATTCCGACTCATCAAAGGTAATCCATCCAGATCTACTGAGGGCACCAACAGCTGCAGCATCAGACATCGTTTCACCTCGGCTTGTTACGAGATGAGCGCCTCAGTGATTCAAAGGAGATGGAGTCATTGTACTCCAAATGTTGTTCGCCCACCGCCAAGAGATAGAGACTGAGCCCAGTTAAGTGGAGGGGGAGGGAAAGCGAGAAAAAGAGAGACAGAAAGAGGAGGAGGAAGGATGAAAAGAAGGGTTGGGGGTTGTGACAGAGAGAGAGTGAGAGACATAGAGAGTGTGTGTGTTGGGGGGTGCGTGTGTGTATGTGTGAGAGAGAGTATGTATGGCTGATTGCGGCAAAAAAAAAAAAAGCAGCAGTGAAGCTTTTCAAACCTATAATCAGAACCCTGTGCTTCTTCCATGACTTCACCCTCATCAACAGAGATGTGTGGCTCCACAGGGTTGCACATGTTACAGACACAATGGAATAACTCCCAGTCACACAGAACCCCAGCCCAGTATGCACATATTATTTTTACACACACACACACTCCGGGCACAGGGTTTGGCGTTACCGCTCGAGTCATGCTGTAACTCCCTTGGTTGTCACCTGTGTGAGATGAGCGGATGAAACAGACAGGGTGTGCTTTGTTCCCCCTGACCCTCCTGAATTTGACTTTCATCACGGGCACCCACTCACAGGAGCAGTGCATCCCACCGCCATTAGGCCAGTGGTCGCTGAGGGAGCCCAGGTGCATCTTAACAAACACTCGGTGCATCAAAGCAACATGGCCCCACCCCCGGAGTGTTATTTTTCAATCTGAAAATGTTTTGTATAAAAAAACAAAAACACACCAATATGATTGACTATTTGACGAGACATACTTAAAAAAAAACGAGGAGCCAACAACAGCTCATCAGCAGTCCCTGAGCAAAATTAGCCTTCAGTCTTTCAAGTCATCAAGGGACGCCATGAATCTGCATTATAATAAGTTCCCTTGCAGGTGCTCTCTACTCATCTACATACTGACCAGACGCCTCTTACTGAGGCTTTTCTTTCACCACCACCCACATATCTCCCTCTTTCTCTCTCTCTCCCTCTGTTCTCGGTCAACCCACATCTTCGTCGGCATTGGTCAGTTAATTTCATGTTTAATTTGATGAACATCTTTCCTTTAACTCTGTTCAAGATCTTTTATGACATACTGACCATTAAACAATCTTACACAGGGCTATTTGAATGCTTCGAGGTAGAACAGGTTTTCACTTTTAAGTAGGCAGGTGGTGTCCATGAAGCCATATTTTAGTGTCTAACTCTATATTAAAGGCCTGATTATTTCAAGAAGTTTGAAACTGAAGACAAGTTAGTTATTTTCATTTTGACACATGACTGCATTCAACAGGTGCTCCAATGCACTTACATAAATATAACACAAAAAACATAAGAGGTGCAGTATAACAGTGTTCTTTATTTATTTGTATGTTGATTAATGAACTCATATATATATATTTGAACATGTTTTAAAAAGAGTCAGATATTTACCACTGGTAAAAAAAAAAAAATCAGAAAGACACATTCCATATCATCCTTACTGCAGTCATTTTACAATTGATAACGACATTTAAAACAAACAATCAAACAAACAAATTATATACATTACAAAAGTGGAATAATGATGGTTTTGGTTCCTGTCTTCCATTAAGGCGAGAGGGTTAGCAGTGCTTAGAGGAGGGACCCAGAGTCAAGGGCTTGCACTCGGGCAGCAAACAGCAGGACCTGCTTCTCAACCTCAGCATTTAGCTGCTTTTCTGAGGCATTCGGATTCTTCTGTACAAAATCTGCCACTTGCAAGACGCATTCTTTCTGTGGGTGAAAAAAATGATAAGGCTTAGTTATGCTAGCCTGGACTGAGAACTGATCATGCAGTCCTGTAAAACACATGGGGTTATTCATCTAAGGAAAACAAACCCAAAAGGGCTCAGTTCAAAGGTGAGAAACTGACAGAATTTAGTTTTTTACCAGATTGTTTTCTTTACTTCAGATCATACAATGTACTCATCACATGGAAATGCATATGATCTAGACTAGTATACAAAATACAGTCATTTCACTACGAAAGGGTCCTTTTGACAGTTTTCACCCGTTTTTTATCAGCAATCAGACATGCATGTTACAGGTAATTAGCTACCTACACTTCATCTAACACATATGGGTACTACATACCTGAAATGCCAACCAAGTTCAAAACAGAGCTCACCTTGTAGGCCTCTACTTGCCCTTGTCCCGTCAATCTATTGAAAATCTCTCGTCCTACTTGCAGCTGGGTGATGGCAGTCAGAATGTTTTTACTCTGGTCACTGTCAGACTTCAACCAGTTCAGCAATGCTAGCTGTTCAAAAACAACATCACACGACATATAACATGACATGACAAGATACAGCATGGGCGCAACATATGTCATGGCTTGCGTTGTAGCATATTAAATCTATTATGATGATTGATGTGTTGTTTTTGGTTATATAATAAACATGTCTACATGTATTTCAGTCAAGGTGTTTACCCCGTTAGCAAAGAGCTATGCAAGGTGAAGGAACTTTCCACTATGCTAAGCGCAGAGAAGTATGTTAGTGTCTATTCCAGGTAATATAGAGAACTAACCAACATGACTTATTTGAGTGGTCATTATATCATTATATGTACATTAGCTGGCTAATATTAGCTTACGTCGCTAGATAGGTTATCTATCAAAAGAAGACAACTAGCGCTAACACAAGACGGACAGTTGACTTACTTGTTGAATAAGCTGGGCATTGGACATTTCACCCCCAGTATTTCCTGGAGCTGCCATGGTATACTCACTGTGATACCAACACTAAATAACAGCCTAATGACCTATATTTGATAGATATACAACAGGTTAGGCCACAGGCTATCCAGCTAGCAAGAAGGCTTTCTGCTAAGTTCCTGTTTTGATTCTTCTTCTACTTATTCGAACACAGGGGACACATACTGCCACCTGCTGCCAGCATTTTATTCACCACGCTCACTCCAATATGTCATGGAACGACTGATGGTGTATGCATGGTAGGCCTTTATCAAGTCTGAACCTTTTTAATTGTAAATTATTTAAAATGGGATGTACAACTATATGAATGCATTCATAGTTACATACCTCCGTGTGTATTTAATTGTTTTACATTGGCTGTTCTGCAGTGGCGTAGTGTTCTGTGCCAAGTGTGCGTGAGATTTGGTTATGAAAACAACAAATGCTGTGGGATAGTAGTCCAGTATTGAGAGTTTATTATTACACTTATACAGTATGTAACAAAGAACTGTAGACAATGTCCTTATCATCCGTGTCCATCCTGGTATTTATGAACCTTGTGCAACCCGAGGGTCTGATCTGCTTTGAGATAACTGGTCAAAAAAGAGGCTTCAGCAGCCCACTTGACAATACAAGACCTTACACAATGATGTCCAGTGGACGACATCCGTGAGGCTATTATCAAGATTCAAAGTAAAACATTTCTGAGCGTCATTACCGATATAATACATGAGAAATGCCAACTCTTGGCTTTTACTTTGTCTCAGCTCTCTCCTTTGTTCCTGGAGAAGGACCCCAGTTGTTTGGTGTTCACATCTTTCAGTTGCTCAAGCTGTCGCTGTGCACGTCTGAATAAGTATTCTATGTGCATCACATCAGTCTTCTTAATGCGAGCATTCTCTCGGAATTCATCTCGAATCCGCGGTATGAATCCAGGTTTCTCCTGTCCAGCGCGCATGAATTCTCGATACAGCGATAGAATTTGCTTCTGTAATTTGCTGTGGCGGACCATTGTGCATCAACAAGGACCATGGAAAACAGCTTTTTTGCAGTCGACGTAGATTTATTGGTCCAAACAGCAGCAGCAGACTAAACTTCTGAAAATGAAAGCATAATTTTCATGAGAAAGGCAGATATCTTCTACTGCCATACAAAATTGTATTGTTTCGTTTGCAACGAGGGCAGAATTGCAATCCAGTTCAGTCCGGGCGTCTTACAAAAGTTTTACTTGTCATTCATAAACAGGGTACTCATCGTCATTGGGAAAGAAAGACACTCTTTTAAAATGGACATTTTTCGTAAAATATTATTTAAACTGAACAAGAGAGCTGCAACGGGTCTGCTTCGGGTTGGTCGGTCTGGCCATTACGGCATGTCAGGTAATGTAGTATGCCGTGTTAGGTCTACGTACTTGCAATAGACACTACGGCATTGACATTAGTTCACTAACACTGTTGCATTTAGCCGCAAAATAGTCTAATTGCGTTAATGTAATTCACAGTGTCGTGCTGTTAGAGCTGTAATACATGCTGGATAGCCATGTCTTTCTATATCATTTCGCAGTAACTTAGCCTTCAGATAGCGAACCTTACCTTGATCTGTGACCATAAATAACTGCGTCACCTGTTGAAAAATCGTATTGAAATTGTCCTGCTACTGGTGCTAGTCATTTCAATGCAAACCTACAGAAAGACAGTTTACTACACTTCAGTCGTTAGCTTCATGTATGGCAGCATGACCTTATGTTTTGGTTTGCCTGTGCTTACATCATGACGCCTGTTGGCGCAAAAATAATGGTTAAATATCTACATTGCCCTCTAGTGCCCTGGATGTGTTTCGAAGCCCTGTGGACAGACAGGGATTAAAGCATTCCGGCACCGTGCCGGATTTCCGGCGTGTGGCTTTTGGCTGCGGAAAAAAAGTCTAATATAATTATATATATTTTTTTTTTAACACACGTCTCGATATCATCACCATTACTTTCGAGTTTATGAGTTCGTCTGCCAATGATATGAAAGGAGCACAACTTTCAGGCGCTCAAAATAACATTATTAGCCAATCAGAAGTAGATTGGGGCGGGTCTTGTGAAAATGTGCTTTCAGCACCGGCTTTTCTATATGGCTCTGCCTTATGCTACGTAGAGACAAACGTAGAGATACTGTCACACCGAAGCAGAGTAAATTCAAGAATCCTTGGGATGATGCCCTCCTAGTTGATAAAGGATTGAAAAATACATGGCGCTGGGCATGGATAGAAGAGATGGGGAAGGACGGTAAGCCTTTTGGTAGCCGGTGTAAGAAGTTAAGAGAAGCAGGTGCTCTCTTGAGCTCAAGAAAGCTTCTGTATGCAACTAGCGGGGGAAAAGTGCTTCCAGTGCTTCCACTTCATCACCCGCTCATAGAGCAGTTCGCGCTATCCAACACACAACGCTTTTACAACCACATCTGATGTACCAGCATCAATAACTGACCGTTAATGTGCCCTGAAATACGCTTGTGTACGTTCATCGCAGAACACAATCTGTCTTCCAGGCTCGCCCAACCCCTGTTGAATATATGCCAAAAAATCGCTGAAGTCAAAATTGCTTTGAATAAACTGTCAATATCCAATCAGCATGCCAGCTATTTTAACACATGGCATAACACCAGAGTCCAAAAGACGTATTTCGGAAAAGCTAAAAAACGGCATGTTTTTCTTAAATGTCGACAAATTCACCAACAACAACATAGACAATGTCCTCGTTCGTTTTTTGGATGAAGATGACAATGCATTCAAAACGTAACACTTGCCAGGCAGGAACATGAATATAGCCAATGCCTCAGCACTTACTGCTAGAATAAAATATGTACATTTTAATTTACGATTATTTCTTTTGAACAAAGTAATTATGGAACTGTTGCAATATAAATCTGTATTATCTACGTGTATTATCTACACTGTTGCACTTCAACGGTTTAAAAAGTGGATCACTGTCCTTTTTCATAGATCCTCAATGAAATGGTTGCAAATCAAATCTTCTTCCACTGACTGAATTTCACATACCCTTATAACATGTCACCTTATGATTGTAGGTCATCTTGAAATCTTCCAAGGACAAAGCTTAGCAGCAAAACTTGATATCAAGAGAAATCGTAAATGCTACATGTGTTAGTACCATATTGTAGTGAGGTGGAGTACTATTGCTGACCTTCTTGGGATTGCAGTTTCAAAAGTCCCACCATAATCTGCCATCATTCATTTCTAAATGTTTTTTTTTTTTTTTTTTGACCCTGTAAATGTGTGCACCACCGGACCACACACCCCCTCGCACTCAACCACATTCAAAAAAAGTTCAGGCACAGGATTTTTTTTGGCTTTAAACCCTGGGACAGATAGACGCCCGGTGCCAACGTAGCCCCCACACATTGGAGAGGTGAAGACTCCTGCCTAAACAAACGCTAAAGTAAACTATGGAGCTGCGGGTTTTCTGGATAAAAAGCACTATATACATTTCTCAACTGATTTCACTGAGTCGTTTTTATATTCAAGGGTTTATGATCTATGTGGAGTACCAAAAAGGTTTTGTCTCCATGTTACTAAGACTTAGAATCCCGATAGATAGGCTATATAATCGCCATACATACATACAGTGCCCTCCACAAATATTGGCACCCCTAGTGAATATGAGCTAAACAGGCTATAAAGAAATATGTCTTTGCTGTTAATCCTCTTGGTTTTTCACTCAAAATATTCACAAACATCTTACCTTTTCATTGAAGTAAAATTATTCAAAGAAAAAAAAAACAATGACATTAAATAAATATTTTTCCCCAAAACACGAGTGCCACAATTATTGGCAACCCTTAATGTAATGTTTTGTGCAGCCTCAATTTGCCAAGATAATAGCTCTGAGTCTTCTCCTATAATGCGTGAGGAGGTTAGTGAACACATGGCACGGGATCTGAGACCATTCCTACATGCAGTATCTCTTCAGATCCTTCAGAATCTGAGGTCAACGTACGAAACTTGGCTACAGCTCATCTCACAGATTTTCTATGGGGTTTAGGTCAGGGGACTGTGATGGCCATGGCAAAACCTTTATTCTGTGGTTGGTGAACCATTTTTATGTTGATTTTGAGGTGTGCCTAGGATCATTGTCCTGCTGGAAAGTCCAACCACGGTCCATTTTAAGCTTACTGGAGGGGGCTGTTAGGTTTTCATTTAATATCTGCTGGTATTTGATGGAGTCCATGATACAATGTATCTTACCAAAGATGTCCAGGGCCTTTGGAAGAAAAACAGCCCCACAACATCAAAGATCCGCCACCATACTTCACATTGGGTATGGGGTGCTCTTCTATATGGCTATCTTTCTGTCTATGCCAAACCCACCTCTGAAGTTTGTTGGCAGAAAGCTTTATTTTGGTCTCATCTGACCATATAACTCGGTCCCATTGAAATTTGTCTTACATTTGGCAAACTGTAGGCGCTGTAGTTTGTTGTTGATTGACAGCAGAGGCTTTTTTCTGGCAACACTCCAAAACAACTTGTGGTGATGTACTGTAGGTGGCGTCTGATGGTAGTTTTGGAGACTTTCTGACCCCAAGACTGAGCTAACCTCTACAATTCTCCAGCTGTGATCCTTGAAGATAATTTTGCCAGTAGAACCATCCCCCTCACGGTGCGTGGGGTCAATGTACAGACACGTCCTCTTCCAGGCTGATTCTTAACATCTCCCATCGCTTTAAACTTCTTAATTATTTCCATGACAGTGGAAATGGGTATTTTCAACTGTTTAGAGATTTTCTTGTGTCCATTTCTTGATTTGTGCAGCTCAACCACTTTTCGTCGCACATCGTCACTGAGTTATTTGGGTCTTTCCCATAGTGATGAATGACTAATGGAATGTGGCCTGTGTCACCTCATATTTGTACGCCAGTGGAACTGGAAGTCATGGTTGATCTCATAAGAGTTCCTTATCAAACAGGTGAACTTAAAAATGTAAAATATGACTTCAATATACTTCAGTTAGATTTTAATTAAAGATTTTTCTAGGGGTGCCAATAATTGTGGCACACATGTTTTGGGGGAAAATATTTATTTAATGTCAACAGTTTTTTTTTCTTTCAATAATTTTACTTCAATGAAAAGGTAAGATTTTTGTGAATATTTTGAGTGAAAAACCAAGAGGATTAACAGCAAGGCATATTTTTTATAGCCTGTTTAGCTCATATTCACTAGGGGTGCCAATATTTTTGGAGGGCACTGTACATACATGTGTCTATGATAATCGCTGCTAGACGCTCACTTTTGTGCTCCCAAAGCTCATTCACTTTAAAATACTGAAACAAATTCTAAACTATCGAAATAGTGTTTCTTTAACATCTAATAATTGATCGTCATTGAGAAAAATTGAACAAAATATGCAAATAGCCTGCCCCTACAACCACAGCCGAAACGCAGGTTTTGTTACAATGTGTCTGGTTTAGTCTATATGTCTGGTTTACATATACACACTAGTTTAGTTGTTTTCTACTTACTACTTGCCTGCAGAGTGCATCTACACGCTACTTGCAACCACGTTAGGAAGGCCTTTATATTATTATTACTATTATATCATTACTATACACCATTATGGATCAAACCCGAGCACAATGCTCAAAAAGTTGACCTATAGCATGCCTTTAAAAAAAAAACTATTGTGAACTTATACGTTTTTTTTTCTCAATTTTATTCAGAAAAGTACTGTGGCATTACAATATACCAATTTCATCTCTGTGACAAGTGCAATCAGTGTAACTGTATTAAAAAGGTGTGGTCACAGATGACCAGTAAACCCCAAACACACCACACATACTGCAGGTCACCTCGTATCTAACAACACCAACACACCAGCCAGCACCAGCAAGACACCAGTGAGTATTCCTGCCCACTACACATGCTGGGTAGCTTGACAGATGAAGAATTTGTTGCATATAGGCCTAAATGCCGTTACTGACCTACAATTAGCTGTATTTAACCTTTATATATATTTCATATATGTGTGTGTATAGGTTGGCACGATACTGTTGAGACGTCAGATGTTGGCAATTACTCCTGAGTTGCATACCGAAGTCCTGAATGCTGTAGCATAGCTTAATAAATTACATTATTGCATAACTATGTTATTGCACTTCAATAACCTTTCACAGAACCATGGGTTCAAGTTACCAATGCTGGATGCCTTCCGGTGCATTTCTTTCCCTTAAATACCATATTTTAACTCAACATTGTGCACATTGGTGGGTTAGCGTAAACTGGCCATGGAAACAATTCTTCATTGTAAATGGTTTATACAAACCATGTCTTGGCACAGACTCTTATTTGATTCTACTGCTTCTTGTAAACAAGAAGGCGACACCCTGTCAAAATCATACTTTAGGATATGCTATAAAGGCACATAACAAAGGTAGGTAGAGGCTGTAAATACTCTAAATTATTGTCATACAATCAATGCATACTGCAGCATCAAGTTCTGGATTTGCAGTGATATTGGTTCGTTTTGCAGACTGATTTAAAATCAGAATCTGCTCTTCCTCCTCTCTGTTATACATCCAGACAGAAAGTAAAGTGCTGAAGCTGAGGCAAAATAACGTTTAAAGGCCCAGATATTCGGACAAGAACACGGCCAGGACCTTAGTGAGATTCTCCACGGTCTGAATGTGAATGTTGACAGCGGTGTCCTCGAAGGTGTGCATGAACGGGGGGAAGGGTGTGGCGATCATGTGCATCACAGGAACCCCTGCAGGGAGGTGGGGGAGGAGTAGAAGGCATGACAAGGTCATTCGAGAACACACACAGCAAAGCAATCATGGTCAAGTGAGGTTTTTTTTAAATCACACCTCATAATGCTTAGCTGTTTTAACTGGTTTAGACCCAAAAGCAATAAAATGACAAGTTCAATGCAGAAACAATATGACCCAAGTACATTAGGGTGAGGTGGCTCACAACACAAATTTCCTGTTTAATTCAAATTTCTTCTTTAACAAGGCTGTATGTTTCCTCAGTAACCTCAGTAATGTGTTCAGTAAATTAATTCCTTTTTACTAACCAGTAAATTAACAGAAAAGAAGAACACATTTAAATGAGATAGTGTCTGGGTTGGTCGACTGTAGTGCAAGGTTTTGAGTCTAGTAAAGCTAATCTTGCGTAGGCTACTCCGTTTGGTCTGTAGCCTCTCTCCCTCACCCCTATCAAGGAAAGGCATGTGGTCGTCTTCGACTCGTCCCATGTTGACGTCCTTCCTGAAGTAACTCAGCTCATTAGGGTGGGAGGACAGCAGGCCCAGTTTATGCAGTCTTGTCTCTGAGCGCAAGATTGTGGAACAGTAACAGCAAGCAATTAGTCAGTCTAATTAAAACAGTACAGATTAAAAGTATGGGAAGATAAAATAGGTTTACTGGAGTAAAAAAAACGGTTGGATCGAAGTGCTTTTGCTTGCATGTGTCTGAACCTTAAAGTGACATACTGACATTTTGAGAAATAATAATAAAAAAAAAGGGTTCATCACCTTAGTATTATTAAAGAATTTTTGTTTTTGTCACATGAAGTTACTGCTCTTGAACTTCAACAGTGATTACATTTGAACAATATACAATCAAATGAATGTTGATTAATCCCCTGTTCTGACAAAGGGAGCAAATCTAAGCACAAATGCGGTACCTGCAGATATAAGGCGATCAAACCAGCGGGCCGTGTTGTCAAAGTGATTGACGAACATCGGAGCTTGGGCTCCAATTAGGTCCAATAGCAGCAAAAGATCCTAAAACAGAGCACCCAAACACAACAGTTAGCAAACATTTAGACATATGATGCTTATCAAATCAGGGCTCGTATTCACAAAGCATAAGGCTAAGAGTAGCTCCTCACTTGCCTTCTCACTCCTCAGCTCCTTACTTGAGGAATGGGTGTGTCAGTCCTAATTTGGTTGAGAAGTGTGTAGTTGTGCACTCATCTTGTGCGCACATGATTAAGAACTTGTTCCCCCAAGATAACAGCTTGTGCGCACAAAATAAAATATATCACCTTACAGGAAAACTGTGCAAAGACACTCTGTCTGTGGGCAGTGTATTCAGTTATTATTCATTTGTAGCCTAAATGTCATTTATTGATTTATTTATCGTTCTTTGCAGTAGGCTATGAAGCGCATACCTACTCACCAGCACACACCTGTCATTCATCAACCAATCACAGAGGTCCTTGCAAGTAGGCTTGTGCATGAGACTTGCCGTCAGGCAACAGAGTCTTGGCTTAGCAGACAGTTCTCACCATAGCAACAGAGTTGCAGAGTTTAAGCTAAGCTTAGAAGACAGTTCTCACCATAGCAACAGTCTTAGCCTAGCTTGGAACACAGTTCTCGTCATAGCAACAGAGTCTTAGCTTAGCTTAGAAGACAGTTCTCGCCATAGCAACAGAGTCTCAGCTTAGAAGACAGTTCAGCCATAGCAACAGAGTCTCAGCTTAGAAGACAGTTCAGCCATAGCAACAGAGTCTCAGCTTAGAAGACAGTTCAGCCATAGCAACAGAGTCTTAGCTTAGAAGACAGTTCAGCCATAGCAACAGAGTCTTAGCTTAGAAGACAGTTTTCGATTTTCTTTAACAAAGGATTGTCTCTGCAGCTTTGTGATCAACTTTTAGTTAGAAACCTTTAGTGTGACTTAGGAGAACTCTTAGTGGAAAGATAAATGCTTTGTGAATATGATCCCAGGTGCTGAATCAACACTGTAATCCTACCCAATTATATCTGCAAGCACCTGGTCTTATAAAGGCATTGTCAGTTTTCTCACAAAGGTCACACAAAATGATTTGATTATAATATACATACTACTTACATAGAATTAAATGAAAACAATCCTTTTTGCCCCTAATCCCTTTATCATGAGTGTGTGTGTCTTATCTCTATACAACCACTGTGCATCTTACCACCGCGTCAATCAGAGTGGTTTCTGTGGCGCCCGGTGGGTGAGGTGTTTGGGCCATTTGGTCAGCCAGGTGTCGTGAGCCGTAGAGCGAGTCGTTGGCGGTCCACTGTTCAATGGCCTCCTTCCCATCGAAGAAGACCAGCTGCAGGGTCACCTCAGAAATCCTCTTACACGCAGGAAAAGCACAAGGGAATCATCATTCACTGTGCAATGTTGTAGTGTGAGCATGTTGTGGTTGTTCTGAATATTCGAATATTACACACTACCAATGATAAAGCAGGCGCTGCAGAAAAGGAAAAGATTTTTGTCTCTGGCGATAGTGATGACAGTATTTTTTTTTTTTTATAACTTTACGAAGATATTATTTTTCATTTCAACATTCTTTTGGTTTAAAGAAAACATGTAAACCCTATCATTGAGGACAGGAAGTTGGATATATTTCACATGGGATAAATATTAATAGGCCAGTTGTAGACTTGTATGTAAGGTATCCTGTTACTGTAATTGTCTTGAAATCTAATACAACCTTATATTGTTTATTTTGTCTGTGAATATCTCATGTCGGTTGGTTATATTGACTGTATATAGACTGTAGAATGTATACTCTATATACAGTCAATGGTTGGTTGCATTTTATGAATTGCAAGTCATTTGTTATAGAGACCTCACCTTTTGCCCATCAAACCAACCGATGTCATTAATCCCCAATTCATTGAAATTGCTGGACTTCCTGAGTAGCTATAAATAAACACCTTGATGAGGGACAACAAGCTCCGTAAAACTGCTTACAGAGGCCAGTTTCTGAAAGGGCCTGTGTCATCGACTTTCAATGTCGCATCAAATATCCCTGTGGACTGATTTCAAGACTTAAATCAATTTCTCTCACAAAAGCAGCCAGATGAAAGACCTTTGCAAGATATATCGACCATGATCTGTTCCAATGACTTGTTATTACAGCAAACCTTTACACAGGTGGACACAAGTGTACTGGCCCATGTCGGTATTTAACCAAAGATTCATTTTTTTAAACCTACTATACTATGTGTTCGACAGTCAACTGTCAGTGTGAATGACTAAATACAACATACGTTTGACAAATTCTGTTCCTATGATGCACTCCCTTTGTTTACATCAGTTTTTCACCATTCTTTATTGTTCCTGATTCTTCAACATGCTAACTGCCTCCAATAGAAACAAACGCATCACACACAACAACTCCAAAATGATTGGCCTCTCCACCCCCAACCTTTTAGACCTCAACAGCAAAGCTTATCACACGCAGAGCATGTACCATTGCACAGTACCCCAGGTACCCTTCCAACCCATTCTTCACACTGCTCCCATCCGATCACAGAGACAGATCCCTGGCCTGGAAATGGGCACGCTATGGAAGGTTTCATAGTTCCATAGTTTTGTCCCCTTTGTCACAGCATCATCAGAGAAAAGCACCCCAGTGACTATCATGTAAAGATGTGATGTATAAAGTATATCCACCTTATAGACCACCTCGTGGTCATCTAAAATATAAACATTTGCATGATTTGTTTTATGTTGGAAAATTGCCTTTTTCACATGTCATTCATTTTCTTGTTGTATTACAGCAGACTAAATTCTAGAACTGATCCACTGACCTTGGTAGAAGTGTCCTTTAAACTAACTCACATAATTGAAAAAACATATGAATGTAGCATAGTGGAGATATGCTGATTTGTTCATTCTGGCCATATTGCTACCATATGGTCAGGTCAGTGGGCAATTTCATGTGGAGATTTTTCAGAGAAAAGATAATCATTCTGGTGTTCTGTGTCTGTATGGTTAGGATAGCAGAGATCTGATGATTTGATTGCTGTGAGCGCACGTTCAAACGCTCTTGTTGTGAGGCACTGTGGTGCTGTGGCCCATAAAACTGGGGGAGTGGCCAGGGCACAACCCATTGCAGAACTAAACTGTGCCAGTGCCCAACGGATTGCAGAATGCAGAGGCAAACAGTGCCAGGGGCAAACAGTGCCAGCAGACGCTGAAGGAGTGGCACCGTGGGCTAATTAATTTATTATAACGGTCAAAATCACAAGCCGCATCAGCAGACACTTCAGCTGTTCTACATCAAAACCATCAGTCACATCACATGCCAGTCTACTTAGGTGAAGTGTGTCCTCATCAAACGCCACAGCTCCTCACTCCTGCCACACTCCAAGAATCACATCCACTGAGATCAGCTGAATAGCTTCAGCTCCTCACTATCTGTTTGGGTTCTGTCTTGTTCAAATGTATAACATGTTTGTTTAAAATCTCTGAATTACACGCATACACAAACCAAACTTTTACTCATAAACCAATCTATAACCATAACACATGTAAGCTTTTACACATAAACCAAGCTAATAACCAGAAAACATGTACACTTTTACACATAAACCCAGCTATAACCAGAAAACATGTAAACAGCCCAAAACTTACAGAACAACATTTTTTTTTTTCAATCTGTCCCTTCCATCCTCATACCTTTCGCCACCTACCTGTTGTTTCATCACCCTAAGGTGCTCATCCAGCGCTGTCACCAGCTCCAGTATCATGGCACAAGGCACTGCAGAGTCACTGGCGCCCACAAATACCTTGACGGGGCCGCTGGGGGACAGGCGCAGGGCCTTGGTGTCGTAGTGGCAGGCCAGCAGCAGCCTCCGCGGGGCCCCGGGGTCCAGCACCGCCAGGATGTTGGAAAAGTTAATGGAGCCTCGAGGGGTGTGATGGTTGAAGGAGTCGAACTGAACTGTCCAGCCAGCAGACAGTGTGTACAATCGATTGGATATGTGCTGTAAAAAGAAAACGGTGGCAAAACTATTATATTACATTTCATATACTCCAACCTATATTTCTATGCAGACACCAAGAGAACATTCAAAATCTGGAACAAATCTTATCTGCATATAGCAAAATCTAAATCTAGCACATATATTTAGAACTTAAAATAATGTCTAGTCTTAAATAGCGTGCTGAACTGTGCCTGACCTTCCGCACGGCACGGCTCCCTTTGCTGCCCGGCAGTCTCTCAATGAGGATGGGTTTAAGGAGAGCATGCCACAACCTCTGCCCATCCACCTGGGACACGAGTCTTCGCACCAGGGCTACGGTGCGCCTCCGAGGTCTGTGAGTAAGCTGAGGGAGTGAAGTAAACGAATATTAAAGAGTGGTTTATTCCTTTTTAATATGAATTATGGATTGTCAGTGTGTGCTTGCAGTGGGATACAGGCGAAGTAAGTGTTACGTATTAATATTTAAACTTAACAATGCTATAATGACTTTGAGTAACCAATAAAAAAAACAAGTTTATATGAAGTAGTCTGGGTACAATTCAGATACCTTTCAGAATAAAAGATGCCTGCCTGGTACTGGCCTACTTACCTTATCCTTTGTTAGGTCAGGTATGTGGATGAGAACTTCGTCAGTGTTTGTGTCACTGCTGGACAGAGAGAAGCCGAGTGCCAAGGCAAGTGCCAGCACACCCCATAGACAGAAAAACAGTGCTCTCACGCGACACATTGGCGGGTGGTCGCAACGACAGATTGACTTGCCGACTGTCAACTGCGCAGCCCGGTAACGCAACCTCATCCCAGGTCAGGAAGCACTGTAATACAACGATAAGAGGTTAGCGAAAGACATACCGAGTGTTCACAAGCTCACCTTCTGCAAAGCCTACCTCACCGTGTGTCCTACACATTATCGTTAGTCTACGTAGCCCACCGAATTGCGAAAGCCAGAAAATATCCTTTGCTAACCTCACATCCTCCCGGTACTTTTGACATTGTACGTCGGTAACACTAATGAACCACGGAGCGTTAAACACAGTGCCACATGGATTTTGTGTTATCCCTGACTGTTAGGTCTGGCGAAAAACTGACTGCGCAAAAATCCGAGTTAACTTCACGTTGTGGTCTTACAAGTATATAGCATATAGCCTAACACTAATGTCATTCAGATAGTCTTAACAGTAATGTATAATTCTGGTGCGTAGCCTACCTCGGAATAGTCTACAAAAGAGTTTTTAATATCCTAGAGAACACGGTCCTTTTTCTATTGACCCTGTATTGCACTGTCATTCCGGACAAGATCTATAGCCTATGTTTCCAAAAAAAATCCTAGCGAGACTGAACCAATCTGCGCAGCACTGTAGCCTTGGCTACTCACACTCAATGTGACTACTAGACTGCTCTCGATGTAGGTTACTGATGGATATCATGTGGCTGCACCGTTCAGCCGACTGATGGAGCAGCCATCATTTTCAAAAGTGAAACATTTGCTTAATTTATTATTTTCTTTCATTTTCATGATTTAAATGTTCTGGCTAAATAAATTCGATTTAGTCAAATAATTACTGAACCTATAATAAAACAAACCCAAAAATGTTTCTCGAAATGCTATAAATGGCCCATTCATGCCGTTGAACACAAGTACGTGAAAGCGAGGAAACTGGTATTATTTTTCCAGTTCTACAACAACTGCGACATAAAGCGATGTCAGTTGCTTCACACAAGTTATTCACCCGCTCAAAAGGCTGAGAATTCTTTCCGCTAAGCAACCATGCAGCAACGCCAGCAACCAATTACTTTTTTGGAACGTTTCTGGTATCCATTCACGTTTTCAATTATAACTTCGAATCACTGTAAGTGTGTTATGATTGGTTCCTGCCACATTCCAAATGAACCAGGCTGAACCAATGGTTGTTCGTGACACCATACGCAAAAAGTTCTTCCAAGCAGATTTTTTACACAGATATTTTGAAACCTGACACTGGGAGGCAACGACGTTTTTTTTACCCTGTAACTGGTAAGCAAATAATATATTTAAATGACAAAACGAGTTGTCAGTTTCTTTTTAAATAATGTTTAATATAGTTTTAATTCCGTGCGAGATAACTTTTTGCTCAGAAGTCGATCTACATCATTTTTCTAGCTAGCACTCTAGATAACGGCCAATCAAGGTCCATAAGTAGCTAACTGCCATACAAATTAACCTTAACTTTCTAGTTGATACTCTCAAAAAATGTCACTACTGAAGTGGAATGTTATAGAACGGAAATCAACGTAAACAGTGGTAATTTGAGCAGTGTGACATAATTTGACAGCATTTCAATAATCTTTCAGCCTAGCCCTACTACCAGGAGTTTTAAATGGCACGAACTAACATCTCCGAGCAAAGGGCCAAGACTCAAAGGAGAAGGCAGTAAGTAATTGTATTTAAGTACGTTGTATTTAAATTAATGTTGTGTTGTAGTACCATACAGTAGATACAGTTAATGTTATCGTGTGTGTTGAAGAAGCACACAATCAGTACTGTCCAACTGTACAGTCCTGTTAAATGGTTAGCGTAAGTGAACATATTCATATTCAAAACAAGCTTCATGTATGCTGATATCAATCTGTGATTCTTAGTGAAGTGCGGCACGCCTGTGGTACAAACTGGAACAACAACCTGAGAGAAATTGCGAGTTTACTTCCGATTTCTGACACAATGCATGGTAGAGGACTCACAAAGGTATACTAATGTTGTGACATGACCGTCTTCTCTTTTCTACTCAACCACCCCCCACCTTACACCATGCATTGTTAAAACTCTGTTTTAGTTCCTGGCTGTACGAAATACCAGTCAGCCTACAGCGTGAAGTCGTTTTTCTGTTCACAGAAAGAGACACTGGTCCACATGTTGTGGTACTTTGAGTTTCTCCAGACACATATAGAGAATCTACAGGGTCGTCTGCCTCCCCACTGTCTACCGGTTAATGAAGCAGGTAAGCCACATCTACGATGCGTTTTTTAACCATGACGGTTTTTAAGTCATCTAGTGTTATTTGCAAACATGTTCGCAAACCAGTTTTCGCCTTGTAATGGTTGGGTATTAAGTGTACACTAATAAGGGAATTTCAGCATAAGGCAGCAACATAAGGATATAGTACACATATAGGTGAAAAATGTGGTACAATTTGTAAATGTGTCAGTGGCTTTTGTAAATAAAACACTTTTCTAACCCTCTTTGTGATATTGCTGGTTGTATAGAGTCTGAATCGGAGAGCGAAGAGAGCATCACGTCAGAGCCTGAAACCCCCCCAGCTACTCTGCAGACCAAACGCAAAAAACGCACGTGTGTTCGTTCACAGAGATGTTCCCAACTTCCTGCTGGTGTGTACAACAACTTAAGTTATGATCTCCATACACAGCTAAAGTCATGATCTACATAGACAACTAAAGTCATGATCTCCATAGACAACTAAAGTCATGATATCCACACACAGCTATTGTCATGATCTCCATACACAGCTAAAGTCATGATATCCACGCACACAGCTATTGTCATGATGCAGAGATGTTTTGATACAGCTCCTTCTAACACAACAGGGCCGTTAATAAGCCTGAAGAGTGAGTTGGACATCGGTGAGATAAAAACAGAGTTTGTTCCTGAGGAAGACGGCCAGCCTCCGCTCATGTGGCAGAGTGCGTATAACTGGACAGAGCCCATATCTGACTCAGACTCCCTGTCGACAAGCTCCCCCGACTCTGTATACAGCCTTAGTCTGCTACAGACAGGGAGTGCTGCTAATGGAGGTGAAACCTCTTTTGTCCTCTATTAATTTGAAATAAAAAGGTTAATGTGGTTTATAATGATTAAACTGTGGGTCTTTATTTATTCATGTCAAGGGCATTGCTCTGCTTGTGATGGCCGAACTAGCAGTGAAGATGGAAGTCCTGGACAGTCTCAGTCCACTCCACCAACAGGGTAGGTGAAATCGACCATATTTGCATAACCTGGATAACTGTTCATCAGTTCGCAAGCTAGACAGCTTTTTGTCTGTTGGCTAGATGGCTTGCTATGTGGGTTAATGCCTCTTTAAAATAAATATTGTATTAATTTGTGCTGATTTTTGAACAAATGGAATGTCACAGTTTGAACTGTAGGGTTATATTTAAGAATCAGGGGGCGAGATTAGTATGATGAGCATCACTCACTGTAGAGTGTTTGTATGTTGTGTGTCTATGTTTGTGTGTGTTTCCCAAGGTCGACGCTGAGGTCCTTGAAAGAGCACATGTGTAGGGTGGTTCGGTACGGTGAGGAGAGCGAGTCGGGTTGTAGCCTAGGCTCCACACCCTGCATGCCCAAGATGCCCTCGTTTGGGACGGGCGAGACCCTGAACCTAAGTCCCTCCCTGTTCACCTCCCCCACACGCGGGGTGAAACAAGAGCTGCTGCCACAGGGACAAGAAGACCTGCAGAGTAAGATGCTCATTGGCACACACCTACACTTTTGGCCCTAGTATCGCAGCGGAAAAACACAGACATACCCTGACCCAGTCAGCTAGAAGCAATGCTTCTTGGGGATTTTAAAACATGCATGAAAAGCTACACTTTTGTCAAGGAATTTAAATGCTTAGAACAAATGAAAAAGAACTTCAGTTTATTCCTTGGGAAAGCGTTCCTGGCAAGTGCAGTCCAGAACTCGCAGGGATATTGCCATCTTCTTACAGTGTAATCTTGTCAGGTTTATTAATATTAATATTGACCCGGCTCTGCCCGCTAAGTGTCGATGACCACACATCTAGCTCTCTCTCTCTTAGCGTCTCGTTCTCTGTGCGTGTGCACTAGGATCGATATGTCTGTGCAGCACGTCAAACTAGGGCCCCTGATATCAGAGAAAAACAAGTGTGCTTGTCATATTTCTGCAAGCGTTTGGTAGGGGTGGTAAAGGAGGAGCAAGCCATGTGGCGTTATGAATAAAGACACTAAACACCTGTCATGGAGTTGTACATATTAGATTTTGGGCCTGAATTGGAATTAGGATTGGGCCTGAAAGAAAGGCACAGATATTAAAATTCAAACCAAATAAAGGTTTATATAGACTTCATGTGAGTGATCATTTAAAGGTGTAATGATTTTGCATTAACTGTCGCTATACATTATGTTACAGCTTTGTTTGAGGACGTGTGGGTCAACTCTGAAGTAGCGATTCTTCAGTCCAGCCAATCAAATGACTCAGTAAGACCCTTTGATCCCTGCTTGCATAGCAGTGTTTGTGTTGAATTCTTTCATGAACTTCACTGTCAGAATACAGAGTAGAATGAAATGAAAATGTAAGTGTAAACTCTAATGTAGTTTAATTTAACACGGATACCGTTTGGCAACATTATAAGCGTGTCAAAATGTTTTATTAAAATTGTGTCCGTTTTACAAGACATGTTAAAATTCATGTTTAAATATATAGCATTATTGAACACTGGCTCGATTTGCCTCTATATTGTTATTTAATTGCATACTTTAGACTTCTGCTTCTAGACCAACATTGTGTCATCACTGTGTTTACTGTGGAGTTTGATTAAGCGCGTTTCTGTTGTAGATGCCTGATTGGTCGACCAAGGGCAGGAAGAGAGGCGTGGCCCTGAGGTCTTCTCAGAGCGACGAGGAGGAGGTGGGCTGTGATGATGTCACCTGGACGCCAAAGCTGATGAAGGTGCGCCACCGGAAGAAGCCCAGGGTGAAGGCGAAGACCCCCCCGGACGCCAAGAAGAAGTGTGTCAACGGCTTCATCATGTTCTGTCGCATCAACAGGAAGCTCTACTTGCAGTGAGTTCTCCATATCTGGTCTTTTAGAAGGATCTGGTCTTTGTGACTTTGTCTGTGTAGGCTGCCAAATAATTAATAATATACCTCAAACCACAAACAACACCAAGATCTCACAGAATTCAGTTTGATAGGTTATTGTTAAGGCAGAAGGAGGGATTTAATTATTGGTATTTTGCCAAGGATTTATAGGACTGTGGTCCAACTGGTAGACACACTACCGTTGAAAAGTTTGAGGTCACTTGAAAATGCCCTCGTGTTCAATGGAAACATATATGACATAGGAAGGAAATATGGCAAAATTAAGACGAAATATTGCCATTGACAAGGCTTGAAATGATGATTTTTAATTGAAATAACAATTGTGTCCTTCATACTTTTGTCAGAGAAGCGTCCATTGACAGGAATTACAGGAAACACGGCAAGATGGTGTGAAGTATATCAATGTCACACAGAGATGTGTTTGTAATAACACAGGTTAATGAGCTGTAGTATGGTGTGAATGTTGTTAATATAGTACAGGTTTAATAGTGACAGTAAAATATGTCCTCTGTCTCTTATGCCCTCTCTCTCTCTCCCAGATCTTGCCCTGGAACCTCTTCCACTGGGGTAACCAAGGCTCTGGCAAACATCTGGCACCATCTGCCAAAGCAGGAGAGACACATCTACTGGTCAGTGATCATCTCCCTTCAGTCTCAACGTGAACATTGTTTAAACGTTTATGGGGAAAGTCCCATAGACCTTGCTAAGCTGTGCTCAGTATTAATAACATTATGTAATCTACAGTTTGAAGGCGCGTCGCTACAGCTGTCAGCAGAATCGTAATGTGCGTGCAAAGGAGGTGGAGGAGGATGAGGAGGAGGGCGAGGAGGGCGTGCCGAGCCCCCTGCATGTGCTCCTGGCAGACCGGCGCCTGTGTGCTGCCGCCAGAGGAGAGCGTTGTGCACAACCCACCGTCGGCACCACCAACAAACAATCTGAGGGAGTGGAACATGTGTGGAGGTGGTCAGGTCTTAAGGGGTCACAAAGCTAGATTCTAGAACACTCTGTCATTTTAAGTTATTTTAGGGCACTCAGAACTCCTGTTGCCATGGTTTTACTTTAACAGCACATGATTGGTTTATTAAATTATATTTACTCTCTGATGCATTTCAATTGGACAAGTGCTGTTTAAACCAAATCTATGAGTATTTTTACTGTTTTGTATGGATTGAATGTATTACAGGCTTTTCAGGTTAACTTAATTCAAAATGTGGTCATTGCTATAAAGTACTTTATATAGACAATTTTTGGGGTAAACGGGGCTAATGTAACCTTACCTTTCTGTTACCTTATTTCACCTATTTTATTGTTTAATTGATATTAATATTATTCCAAATGTGAAAGGTTTGTAATAGTGGAAAAAACATTTTCATGTTGTGTTTATTAATGTTTGAGGTATTTTTTCAGTGAAAATCAGAAAGGCAGAGAGATTTAATATTTGAAAGACAGACTCCATGATGTGGTATGATAGATGGTTGTTCTTTATTTATTACCTATTTATACACGTTTTTTACATTCTTATTTAAGATTAAGGCAAAGTTTCACTGTCATCCCATGCTACGCTGTCTCATGTGTTAGTCCCTGTCAATAAGGGTCGTAGATGCCCTTTCATTATTGAACTAACTTGCCAAAGTGGCTTGTTACTGGGAAGACTATATTTTGTCCATGTGTATGCTTTATGTTATGTTGGAAAACAATACAGACTGTTTTATTTATGATTGGCTGTTTTAACACAGGATAATTAGTCTATACATAGTGCAGACTACCTTTAAAATGAACTGCATTACTGTAACAATAAAAACAAATGTTTTGAGAGGTTGCCTGTGTCCTTGTGAGTGCTGATATAGGGATACCTTTGGTTCTGTTTAATACAGTGCATTCAGAAAGTATTAAGACCCCTTTCACTTTTTTCACATTTCATTATGTTGCAGCAATATGTTCAAATTCCCTCATTAGTAAATGAGATGACAAAAGGAAAATAGGTTTTTTTAAGATTTTTGCTAATTTGTTAAAAAAGGAAAAACTGAAATATCACATTGACATAAGTACGTAGATCCTTTGCTCAGTACTTAGTTGAAGTACATTTGGCAGCGATAACACCATTGAGACTTCTTGGGTATGACGTGATAAGCTTTGCATACCTAGATTTGTGGATTTTCTACCATTTCTCTGCAGATCCTCTAGGCTCTGTCGGGTTGGATAGGGGCTTTCGGTGGGCAGACAATTTCAGGTCTCTCCAGGGATGTATGATTGGGTTCAGAGGTCAACGCTCTGGCTGGGCCATGCCAGATCATTCAGGTGTTGCACCTGTGCCACTCCTGTGTGGTCCTGGCTGTGGGCTTGAGGTCATTGTCCTGTTGGAAGGTGAACCTTCGGCTCAGTCTGAGGTCCTAAGCGCTCTGGACCAGCTGTTCACTTAGGATCTCTGTTTTCTGCTCCGTTCAACCTCCCCACCCTGAGCAGTCGCCCAGTTCCAGCCGCTGAAAAACTCTTCAAAAACCTCCAGTCGTAGAAACATGTCAAAACTGGGAGGCACCTGAGCTAAATTTCAACTGCCATAGCCAAGGGTCTGAATACTCAGTTTTTCCTTTTTTTAATACATTTGCAAATATGCCTATTTATCCTGGCATTTGGGCTTTTAGTGGGGTGCTTTGTATAGATTGTTTAAATATTTTTTTTATTATTTAAAAGGCCGCAACATAAAATGAGAAAAAAGTGAAGGGGTCTGAATGCACTGTATAATGACTGACTAAACAACTGCACAGACATATCGATCAGTGATATTACTGAAGTAGTAAACACACACACACACAGAGAGCAGCTTCAGAAAGGTCCATGCTAAATGTTCTGAAGCTGTTGTCACGGTGACAGCCGTGTCATGTTGTCTGCACCTCTCTGAGAGCCTCCTCATTTGGTGTCCCCTGGCAAGATGCTAAACATGCTTTTGAGTTTGTGCAGCTCCTCGTAGGCGAACAGAGACTCCTCCAGTAGGTGGTGGTTGTTCTTGCGCAGGCTCTCCACCTCCGCCAGCAGAGCCAGTTTATCCCTTCTCTCCTAACCCACAGGGCGAGATAGAATATAAATACACACAGTCTCTGCGGTGTGTGTGTGTGTGTGTGTGTGTGTGTGTTAGTATGCATAGGTGTGTCTGTGGCTGTTTTTCTAAATAGTAAATCTCTTGAAAACGGTTCTCAGTGTGTGGGGGTGTTGTGTTGCGTATGGTAAATGTTAGTGTAACAGCGATCACAACACTACCTTGCTCAGATCACTCTTGAGCTCTCCTAGTATCGTCTCCAGATATTGGAGTTGCCTGGTAAGTTCCTCAGGGTCATCGCTGAAACAGTATCATGGAGACACAAACGTAAGGACATAGTTAGCGCACCTAAATCAACACGTACCTTTTTTCATGGATAATGTAGGTATCAATGATATGTTTAAGTTTTCAATTTGAAGTTGTGTGTTATCTTTGCTCTCATAGGCAAATAAAGCGCAGTACCCCAGCATGGTGGAGCCCTCCAGAAGCCCCTCAGGAGGATGGTGGCTCGCTAAGTGGGTCTCCAATGCTGTCCCAGTTTCTTCATTCTGATACTCACTTGAACAAATTGGGGCCATTTTATCCTTCACTGTGAAAAAAAAAAAAAGAACCCAGCTGTCACCATCATAGCTGTTTTAAAGGAACATCACTGACTATAGAGGCCCCCACACGCCCCCTCTTGCCCATCCTGGTTGTCAGTACCATTAATCAGCCTGTCCCACTCATGGTTGGATGGAGCTTCTAATAGAGGCACCTGGCCCTCTGGGGTTTTGATGTCTTGAGCTGCAGTTTCACAGAGCTCAGACACCGACCCGAAGCCTGGATGTAAGAAATAAATAGACAATATCTTCTTGCTGCCAGGAGAGGAAAAATACATGTATTGTTACGTTAAATGTGCAGGTTGTAGGCCTACTGTCCAACAGTGGCTTACCATTCCTGTTGATGTGTGCTGAACTAATGCCATCATGAAATACAAGAGAGGCCTGTGCTTGGGTCACAGCAGGACTGTACGAGAGGCCGGTGGAATCCTCTGGATGCTTCAAAAGGGTCCCATCTATGTTCTGGGGAGACGATTGGTAGACGCAGGTCAGGTGTTTCACCTCATATCCACGTTATCAGAGCTATTCTTAGAATCTGAGTTTTCACCACCCAGCCCACCCAAAGCAAGGGACAATATGATGTCAGTGACAAAACTACGATAAAGACATGTTGCCTGTATCCGACAAGATCACTTACTGTAACTTTACGGTGATTCTTAACCACATCATCCACGATGAGCAATTTTTTAAGGTCCTCTTCAACCTTGTTCTTACGGGTCAGTTGGGGAGATTGAGCCGCCCTTAGCGTGGCCGGTACAAGTGGCTGACCAAACACATTTTTGGGCTTCATGTCCACCTGCCTGGGCAAATACACATCTACAACTGACTAATGGTCCTTGCACTTTCAATGTATTTATATTCATGTATAACCTAACAATATTTTGCTTAGCAATGTTCAATTTAATTATCAGTGACATTCAGAAAAGACACCAGATTCTACAATACTTCAAAAATGCGAATAAATAAAAACTAAAATTCAATAAAAATCAATAAAAACAACTGGTGAGTTCTGCTATTTTAACTGCTACTTTTTACCAATTTTTTGAGCAACAGTTCAAGCTCACCTTTTTAGTCCACCTGAGTTACTTTCCTTGTTTGCCACAACGGCCTCCTCTCTGTGTTGTAACTGAGAGAGCTCCGTCTGAACCATACAAGAGCTCACATAAGGACTTGGCCTTACTGGCGAAGGCTGATGGACAAGCCTCTGGGTTTGCTGTTGACTTGAACCACCTTGGCTTTTCTGGTGCTGGTTCAAGCGATGTCTGTTGGAGGGTTGATTCTTCGTGTGATGTTGAATGGGATAAAAATAATGCTGGCTAGGTGGACTCGCGTTAGGAGGAGAGGTTGGCGTTATCGTAGCTCTCATAGACATGGGTTTCTCCACCACAGAAATCTTAACCCCTTGAGGGGAAAGGCATAGTTTGCTATGAAAACAAAAACATATACTGTAAACATCAAAACTGCATTAAAATCAGCTCCATAAAAGTCATGGAACACTGAAGGGTAGGGTATTAATTCAAGTACCTAATAACCCTTTAACTGCTAGTTCCCTGTAATTATAAGTTGAATTTAAGATCTGTATCATTGTTCTAATTAAAGTTAAATGACAAGTAGTATATTCCCCCTAGTGCTCCCTAAATATGAAAAGAAAGAGCTGTCAACAATCAATACAGTAACTGTATCGATTTTGTTAGACATGACGCAAACTGTCTGGTATAATCAAATTCATAGTCATGTTTCACTGGCAAGTTGTACCTCTGGCCTTCATGCTTTTTCACAGTTTTACATGGCGGAATGGAATAATGCATGGAAGGTCAACAGTTTGATAACCCACTCAGTGGTGCAGATGGGATTTTTAAACTGGGGGGGACGCTAACATCGCCTAATCAGCTGTGCAGAGTTATCAACTGATGCTAGTCACCGTACGTAGGGAGAATGGTGGGGATGGATCGGGGTCACTATGAATCCGTCCCCAGTGCTATCTGCGCCCCTGAACCCCCTAATACTGTCGGTGTTCAAGAACTAACACGTCATAACGATATGGACATTTACATTAACATACCTGGGTTTAGAGATGACCACCTTAGACCGAGGAGCTGGAAGGGTGTGGTAATAAAGTCCCTGAGAGTGGTTCATGGGGGGGGGCTCTGGACCAGATCTAGCCCAGGTGTGGTTCTCCTGGCGGGGAGACGTGACCTGGCCTCTACCCCAGGTGTGGTTCTCCTGGCGGGGAGACGTGACCTGGCCTCTACCCAAGGTGTGGTTCTCCTGACGGGGAGGCGTGCCCTGGCCTCTACCCCATGTGTGGTTCTCCTGACGGGGAGATGTGACCTGGCCTCTACCCCATGTGTGGTTCTCCTGACGGGGAGATGTGACCTGGCCTCTACCCCAGGTGTGGTTCTCCTGACGGGGAGGCGTGCCCTGGCCCCTCAGTGCCCGTGGGGTAATCCTGGGTGTGAAGTATTCCGACTCGGAGTCTGGTCTTTCCAACACAGGGTGGCCATTACGGGTAGGGATGGTGGGCGAATTCATCTCTACACATAGGTAGCTCTCTGAATCTTGTGCCCATCCGTCAATGCACCACTCATACAGAACCTGTCCTCCAGGTGGCGTCCTGGGAGCACTGTGTTTATACAGCTGATCGATGTTTGCTGTGTCAGCCTAGGAGATAGTATTGGATATGCTGCTGAGACATACACTAATACAAAGGTCTTCATGAGGATGCATATCAGATCCGAGAAAAAAGTCCCAACTAACCTTTGCGAAGACATTGTTGTTCTGATGTTGACGGTTGTGTTGATTTGATCTCTGTACTCTTTTGAACACCTGTTGAGCTATGCCTGTCCAGTACACACAAGGCAAATGTTCTCTCACATCCATACTCATACTCATGACCACTACTTAATGTAATACTCATCATCATAGCCGTGATCTTCATTACTGTTGTCAGAGTACATTTTTCCTCATCACCATGGCTTTATCTGATCATGTTTAGGAGGTGCACTTTTCTATTGTGTGAGTAGCCTACCATTCTGCCCGCTGTCTGTGAGGCTCTCTCTGTCCCACTCCACCCTGTGATGGCTCGCCTGTGCCACTGGGTTGTGCTGGAATCCACGACTTTGACAAAATGTACAACATTAACATTATCTTAAACCACATCAGATCAACATTAGACATAATGTATCAGCGATTCCTATTCCATTTATATGGATATACATGCTAATGTACACATGTGTACACTATCTGTGTACGTACAGTCCTTTTATCAGAGGAGACATATTTATTTACTCTGTCTTGATTAAACACCTCAAAACAAGAATGTGATAGTAATCTTGAAGCAAGCCTCTCACCGTCTGTTGTAGTACTGGTACTCGGTATAGGTCAAAGGCAGCGGGGGCCTCTCAGGGGCCGTGTCAGGTGACGGGGGACTGTGATGCCCTCCGCAGGGTGCCTGTTGGGACGACATCTAATTATTACGTCCCATTATTGACATCTCATCATATCCTAATCATTTAGTCGTTTAGCAGACACTTTTATCCAAAGCGACGTACAAAGGAATCACTATGTACATTAGTCTGATTTAATTTAATTTGATTAGCAGACCCTGAGCAGTTATGAAGTTATCTTGTATATACACACACACACACACACACACACAATGCATAATGTATACATATTACGTCAGGCAGAATGATGGCACTAGTTGAACCAAGCCAAGAGACCTGAGCTGGTGACTGACTGAAACAGAGCAGGAGACTGTTTGCCTCATCCTCTTGAGATGTACAGATGAATACTGTGTTTGTGTTTGTCTGGACTGAGCAGTGTTATGCTAGCCCTGGCCTCCACTATACTAGCTGCATTGTTGCATTGTGCTGCCAGTCTTACAAAATGATTAGTAAAATCCTCTGCATAAACATCCAGCATTTAGAAACATATGAATGAAGGAATATTTCTCTTAAACAAAGCCATAACTACCCCCCCCAAAAAAACAATCACATTAAAACCAAGTGTGTTGACATAAAAGCGGATTTGATTGACAGCTGAATAACAAAGTTAAATATTTTAAGATATTCAGACGTACCGTTAAACATGAATTGTATAAACCTGTCAGTGCATCTGTCCAAGTCTCCATTTTCCTTAATAAAGATAGAATAATAATTATAATAATAATAATAATAATAATAAAAAGTTAGAATCCAGTCATTTTCTTTAAGAGGAGCTGGCAGGATGTCACAACTGTTTTTCACAACACAGTCAGCTAGGGCAACTCAGTCTCCACTCCTCCCTCTTCGTTACTCCATCTCTCTTTCCCTTGATCTCTCTCTTTCTCTCTCTCTCTAACACACACTCACACACAAACACTTCTTTCACCCTTTCTCTCACACACATACACAACAATCTCTCTCTCATTCTCTCCCCCCCCCCCCCCCCCCCCCCCCTTTGCCATCCTTTGCACCAGTAAGAGCTAGAGGCCTGGGTGGATTCTGAAGTTATTTTACTGCTAGCAATGTGTTGATTTATAGTCAGTCACTTTGAGAAACAAAGAGCCTGATATTGAGCCGCCAGCCAGCTCCCTCTGATGGTAGCAGCTGTTTTGTTTCTTAGCATATGTTTCTATCACCCATACATATACAGTGCCCTCCACAAATATTGGCACCCCTAGTGAATATGAGCTAAACAGACTATAAAGAAATATGTCTTTGCTGTTAATCCTCTTGGTTTTCCACTCAAAATATTCACAAAAATCTTACCTTTTTATTGAAGTAAAATTATTAGGAAAAAAACAATGACATTAAATAAATATTTTCCCCCAAAACATGTGTGCCACAATTATTGGCACCCCTTAATGTAATGCTTCGTGCAGCCTCCATTTGCCAAGATAATAGCTCTGAGTCTTCTCCTATAATGCGTGATGAGGTTAGTGAACACATGACACGGGATCTGAGACCATTCCTACATACAATATCTCTTCAGAATCTGAGGTCAACGTTTGTAGACCTGGCTACAGCTCATCCCCACAGATTTTCTATGGGGTTTAGGTCAGGGGACTTTGATGGCCATGGCAAAACCTTTATTCTGTGGTCGGTGAACCATTTTTGTGTTGATTTTGAGGTGTGCCTAGGATCATTGTACTGCTGGAAAGTCCAACCACGGCCCATTTTAAGGCTTACTGGAGGGGGCTGTTAGGTTTTCATTTAATATCTGCTGCTATTTGATGGAGTCCATGATACCATGTATCCTACCAAAGATGTCCAGGGCCTTTGGAAGAAAAACAGCCCCACAACATCAGAGATCCGCCACAATACTTCACATTGGGTATGGGGTGCTCTTCTATATGGCTATCTTTGTCTACGCCAAACCCACCTTTGATGTTTGTTGCCAGAAAGCTTTATTTTGGTCTCATCTGACCATATAACTCGGTCCCAATGAAACTCGACTTACATTTGGCAAACTGTAGGTGCTTTAGTTTGTTGTTGATTGACAGCAGAGGCTTTTTTTTCTGGCAACCCTCCAAAACAACTTGTGGTGATGTAGATGGCGTTTCATGGTAGTTTTGGAGACTTTCTGACCCCAAGACTCAACTAACCTCTACAATTCTCCAGCTGTGATCCTTGGAGATTATTTTGCCAGTAGAACCATACCCCTCACAGTGTGTGGGGTCAATGTACAGACACGTCCTCTTCCAGGCTGATTCTTAACATCTGCCGTCGCTTTAAACTTCTTAATTATTTCCATGATAGTGGAAATGGGTATTTTCAACTGTTTAGAGATTTTCTTGTGTCCATTTCTTGATTTGTGCAGCTCAACAACTTTTCGTCGCACATCGTCACTGTGTTATTTGGGTCTTTCCCATAGTGATGAATGACTAATGGAATTTTGCCTGTGTCACCTCATATTTGTACGCCAGTGGAACTGGAAGTCATGGTTGACCTCATAAAAGTTCCTTATCAAACAGGTGAACTTAAAAATGTAAAATACGACTGGAAATATACTTCAGTTAGATTTAATTAAAGAATTTTCTAGGGGTGCCAATAATGGGGAAAAATATTTATTTTATGTCAACAGTTTTTTTTTTCTTTCAATAATTTTACTTCAATAAAAAAGGTAAGATTTTTGTGAATATTTTGAGTGAATGACCAAGAGGATAAACAGCAAAGATATATTTTTTCATAGCTTATTTTGCTCATATTTAGGGGTGCCAATATTTGTGGAGGGCACTGTATCGATGTGTAAATGCAGACACGGATGACAGTTTTTTTTAATTTTTTTTTATCAATTTCTGGTTCGAAGGCAATGACAGTGGATGTGTTAATGTTATTCCATATCTTTATGACGTGTTACCGCTGGAACACCGACAGTATTAGCGGGTTATCAAACTGTTGACCTTCCCTGAATTATTCCATTCCGCCATGTAAAACTGTGAAAAAGCACGAAGGTCCGAGTAACAACTTGCCTATGAAACATGCCTATGAATTTGATTATATCGGAATGGAGACATTTTGCGTCACATCTAACAAAAACGATACGGGTACTGTATTGATTGTTCACAGCTCTTTCTTCGGCCACTCGATGCCGCTATATCGCAGACTGTATTTGGCTTTTTTTCTCTTAATCTCCTCTTCTGGCCGACTCGTGCTTCATAGTGCAGTAAATCAAATAATTTGAAGTGAATTATGCTGTTGAGACCCGATTTCAGTCCATCACATAAATCATCATTGGCCAAGTTGTATTTTGGCATGAATAAAGAGGAACTAGCTCTATGCATCTGAATATTCATCTCTATCCAACAGGAAGAAGAGCAACAGACCCATGGCTTCAACCAGAATGGCAAAGAGGACACCTTACTCCTGGATGTCCACCCAAGCATCCAGTTTCACTACGCTTGCGCTCCCAATGACCATCTTCACTGCATCACGTCGTACTCTGGTCACAGTTGCAA
Organism: Sprattus sprattus; assembly: GCF_963457725.1. Taxonomy (NCBI): domain Eukaryota; kingdom Metazoa; phylum Chordata; class Actinopteri; order Clupeiformes; family Clupeidae; genus Sprattus; species Sprattus sprattus. Next base: position 66,729,783 of record NC_137920.1, read on the forward strand.
TGTGGTGCTGGGCTTCAAGTGGGGTCAGACTGTATTCAAACACCAGGTGGGAGATGGAACTCTATCTCTAACTCTATGGTCTGTCTTTTGTGCCCTCAAACTAACTTGACAGATAACAAATTTATACCACTTGTATATATATTTATCTATAATAATTGTCTTCACAGATAGACATGTGGGTAAACGACGGACAAGGCAACCTCCGACACCAGTCAGCAACCCCAGTGTATGGCAAATATAAAATAGAGCGCATGCTGTTTGTTCCCAGCCAGCGTGTCCTGGTGGGATACTGCAATGACATGCACCTGCGCCTCCTAACTGACAACACTCAGGAGATGGTTGTCCTGTACCATACCCAGTGCCCAGCATCTGTCATCAGTATGCACTTCTGTCCTGAAACCAATGAGCTTCTGACGGGCAGCATGGGCCTCATTGCCTTCTGGGGGTTCTGGACGTCTGCGCAGACTCCCCTGAGCCTGCTGCGGGTTCTGGATTGGACTAGCTGTTCCCTTCAGCGGGAGACTGTCGTCTCTGCCTTCGTGTCCCAGAGGCAGACCAACTCCATTTACGCTCTGTGCGACCGCAACATCAAAAACTTTGAACACACTGGTAAAAATGAGCTTTTTGAGTTCAGGGGTCAAAGTTACGCCTCACTGCGCTGCGTTGTTGCAGAATGGCGGCAAAGGTATTTATACACAGGCGATGCTGACGGCTACGTGCAGGTGTGGAGCTGTGACATACGGTGCTTGTTTGTTCAATTTCGTGCTCACGCCACTGCTGTGACTTCCGTGGTGCTGCTTGCGGAGTCTGGCACTATCCTGACTGCGTCAACGGGCTGCTGGATCAAACAGTGGACTCGCAGTGGCGATCTTCTCCTCAAGTTGCACATAGACATGCCAGGGGGTGTGAGGAGCATGTGTAAACTCAGCAAAAACGTCATCATGTGCCAGTCATCGGCCTCCTTAGATGTGTGGCGCCTGAACAGCATCTACAGGTCTTTCAACGACACTGCCTGTGCCGTGCTTGTGCTAAGGCGACTGGAGTGCGGTGGGGGGAAGGCCCGAATTCTCGCAGTGACCCTCGATGGCATTATCCGCTTCCTCTCCCCAGTCACTGGTGAACTGCTGTTTCTCTCATGGCCTTTCTTGTTCATCGATAAAGCCCTTGGCTTCGCCTATGACCCCAGTCAAGAGGAACTGTACGTCTGTGATGGAAGCGTAGAGGTCCGTGTGCTGAATACCACTCACAGTCCCTGCCCTCTGAAACACATTATAAACACTGCGAAGGATGGCAATGATGGAGTGTTGTGTTTGGAGACGGTAATGGTGTGGAGTTCACAGGATGAGGCTGGTGATTATAGCCCACTCTGTCTTATGTTCAGTGGACACCGTAATGGGAAACTGCAGCTCCTTGCACCTTTCCGTCTGCTCTGCGAACCCCAGAGAGCGCACAGTGGAGCAATTTGCCAAATGAGCAGCACCTCTGGGAAAATGCCCTCAATCTGTTGCTACGGAACCGACAGTCAGTTTACCGTCTGGTCGGTTAGGTTCAAAGGGTGTGAAGTGTATCTGACTCTACAAAGTCTGATAAACTGCCATTTTACTCCAGTCCTTTCCAGGCTGATGCAAGGGTTTATTTGTGCCGTCTCACCACAGCAAAGCTTGATCCTTTATTCTGTTCACAGCGACAAATACACTGAGATTGAGAGGAAAAAGTCAGAGAAGATATCATGCCTTGACCACTGTCCTCATCTGGACATTCTAGCCCTGTCAGGAGAGAGTGGGAAGATAGAGATCTGGAACCAACTGGGGGATATGGTGGCAGATATCCAGCTAGGGGTACCTGTGACGCAAGTGTGCTTTGGAAACGCTCGCGGCGACATCCTCGCTTCCTTCGCAGACAGTATCAGCATCATTTCCGTCGCAGATTATCTGCCTGCAAGCTATCTGAGAACTGTGTTAGAGCAAGCCCCAACTGATGACATAATTGAACGACCCATTCCTTTCCTCCCAAAATCACCCTTACATTATGACATTTGCTTGGTGCCAAAGATTTATCGGAAGAATATCCAATCGGAGAAAGTCATGATGGAACCAACCCTTGATCCAATCACAGCTGAGAGCACATTAGAGGAGAACACTCCTCCAGAGGAACAGGAAGAACAAAGCAGGAAGCCTGTCGTTAGGCCCTACACTCGAGTACGGAGACAAGCAGGTGAGAATTTCACTCTTTAAACATGTCCTCTCAAATTCCAGTCTGTTTTATGTATGACTCTGTGTTGAACTTTGCGAACTTCAAATAAAAGATTCATTAACAAAAATAATTACCAAAATACTATTCACCAACACAAGTACTGAAATACTACTCATGTAAGAATATGCTTAACTGCATTACATCTTAGCAACTCTCTCTCTCTCTTATCGCTTTGTAATTTGCCTGGACAGATGACAAAAGCACCCAACCAACTATCCCAGGGGAGTTGCCTGATGAGAGGTCCAATGTTCCAAGCGAAGTGCTCATCCAAACGAAGAGATCCGAGGACTTCCTCTCCCTTTTCAGCCACATCGCCCCAGATGGTTACATTCCCAATTCAGTGATCCGCGCTATCTACATGGAAGAGATGGAAGAGGAAGAGGCAGAGGAGCCTGAGGTAGACCTACCTTTAGGTCTTCTCAGAGACTTTGAAGAACTGAAGGAACCATCTGAACACACTCAAGCCATCCAGGACATTTTAACACGTGCCAAGGTTACTAGAACGTCGAACGCGGGGCAACAGGTGCTGAAAGCTGAGACCACTGTTCATACAGAGACAGAAACAGAGGTTCAAGACACTGCTAGGATGATGGAAGAAAAGAGGCTGCAGATAATGCAGACACTTTACACATTGCTGGGACAATTAGATGTGTCACGCGAAGAGGCTTACAAGGACTACAGCAAGAGGTTATTTCATCTCCTCGAAAATGTGCAAGTCGACAAATCGAGCACATCGAGTCTTTTTGAGCTGATGAGGGGGAAGTTTTTGTCTCATGCCACCGATTCGTCTCTGCCATGGCGACAGCTGGAGGGCTTGAAGAATCTACAAATGCATTACCTTCTGACTTGTGAAGACATAATTCTGATTGCGATGTTTTTGGACAACACTAACCTAGAGTTACGTGCCTTAACCCGTGGCATTTTGAATACGAAGTTCCAAATTCATGACAAGCAGGCACTAAAGAACGAGTTGCAGAAAGCCTTGAGGTAAGTGTTAGCAGCCTTTAGGCCACCGTAGTCTATGTCTCATCTCTAACCTCATTTGCTCAAAAGTGTGGTCCTTGACTATAAACTAGAATTCAACAAACCTTTGCCAGAATTGAGGACCAAGCTATTGAACTATGAAATTAGGATGTAATTCAATTAATGCAATTCATGATTTAAGCAAGGGGGAAATTGAGACATTGCTTGATAAGCTGTCTGGCGACCTGGAGCTAATTGTGGATGATGATGATGATGTTGAAACATCAGTCAAAACTACAAAACAGCAAATACAAATCAAAGGTCAGTAAACCTTACATCTATTGCAGGAATATGGGGGGAAACATGTGTGCCATGAAATTCTTTTAAAAATCTGACGAGAAATGAATATGCTCATGTTGCAAGTATCCATTGATGAGGTAAATTCCATCTTCACTCATTGTTCATAAGCATGTTTTCATCATAACATTTTTGTCATCATTTTTGTTAGACATAAAAAGGAGCAAAATTCGTCACACCTCCTCACCTAAGCGTGAAGATGTGCAGATGTCATCCCACTATAAAGGTTATTTTATTTCTAATTTGTTGAGTATCACTGCTAATGTGTGGATGTTTTTCATGAAGAATTTGACATGAATAAATACGCATGCTTGTTTTTCTCTAGATCCAAGGACGGTCAGCAAGTCTGTCAAAGTGACCCGCAGAACCACTAAAGAATCTGATGAAGAGGATGAGAAGCTCAATAACAGAGTGAGACGGACTCAAATAGAGACAAACATGTTCAGGAAAACCTCTCACACCCCTGAGCCAGCACCCAAAGAAAAAGGTATTGTCAAACGACAACCTAAAAAGGTCACAGATATTGCGCGGCCAGGCACATTTCCTAAGGACCCAGCAATGTATGCGTTTAGAAAAGCTCGCGGATACTGTTTAAATAAGCCCTCTCCCACGGACCTGGGTGTGTCCAAATACGAGTCACAGCTCCTACCCAGTGACTCCGGTTTGGGTTCCCTGATGAGCCAAGAGGTCTCCTCCGAACATGTTCCAACTGGCGGCAGCGGCGGCTTTCTGCCAATCCACAAGCCCGACAGGCTCACCTGTAAACCCTATGACCTTGTCTCCGAGCATCCTCGGCATATCACCCATCCTGAAGTCATCTCCGACCCCAACAGGCTCATCTGTCAACCCTATGACCTTATCTCCGAGCATCCTCGGCATATCACCCATCCTGAAGTCATCTCCGACCCAAACAGGCTCATGTGCAAACCCTATGACCTTGTCTCCCAACAGCCTCGGCATATCACCCATCCTGAAGTAATCTCCGACCCAAACAGGCTCATCTGTAAACCCTTTGACCTTGTCTCCCAACATCCTCTGCATTTCACCCATCCTGAAGTCATCTCCGACCCAAACAGGCTCATCTGTAAACCCTTTGACCTGGTCTCCGAGCATCCAGGGCATATCACCCATCCCGATTACTTCTCCAAGCCCTACAGGCTCATCTGCAAACCCTATGACCTTGTCTCCCAACAACCTCGGCATATCCCCCATCCTAATGTCATCTCCAAGCCCAACAGGCTCATCTGCAAACCCTTTGACCTTGTCTCCCAACATCCTCGGCATATCACCCATCCGGATGTCATCTCCGAGCCCAGCGAGCTCGGTCCCACCCGAGGGGAAGGAGACCCGCACTGGAGAGAGAGCCTGCACAAACTCATCTCCCTATACGGCTTCCGCTCCCGGAAGGCAGCCAGGGAGGCCGCATCGTTCTGTGCACAGCCACTCCAGCTGCAGACCTGCGTCCAGACTCTCCCCCGACTCGTCTCCAGGCCGCAGTGGCACGGAGCACTGGGGGAACGGGTGACACAGACCACGAAAATGACAGACACGGGCAGGAGGCCCGCTCCATCAAGGTTTCAACACGAACTTCCTCTGCCTTGGCGCCTTAGTCATTTCCCCCTCACCCCTCGGGGTCGGGTGAAGTACGGGAAGCTGGAGATGGACTGGGTGAGAGCTGATGACGAGTTGCTCCCCCAGACCGGGAGGCTCAACCTGCCGAAAATCAACCCCAAACGCTCCCTTGTTCAGGGTTAGAAAAGAAAAAGAAAGACAAGAAAAAATAAAACATTTCAAATATTTTGCATGTTGTTTTGAAATTTGAACATCATTCTTTCATAAAGCTTCAATTGACAAAAGAGGAAAGATACTTCCCACTCCCAATGCACACATAAGAGACAAACAGGTATATTTTAGTGACAATAAGACAAGGCAGTCTTAATTGGCCAGTCCAGTCTTAATTGTTAATCTATTATCTGCTGTTACTCTTTAACAGCAATCCTCTTTTAACACACCAATGCCAACAGATGAAGAACCTAATCCAAACCAATACAGCGGCAATCCTTTCAACTCACATATTTGTGGATATTTATTGAGTTGATACAGTAGTCAACACCATGTCAAATCCACCGTTTAAAACTCTTGTGCTTTTGATCTGGTCATAGCATCTCAGACACCAAAGATTAAGAAAAAAATACAGGAGTACTACCAGCAGTATTTTAAAAGAAATGTCTGTATGAACACAGATATGAATCAAGTCAAACTACCCAGCTCAAATGTATACATCATACCTTAGGAATGTGAAAAACAAACGAAGCTGGAATGTTCACAGGCAAAATTCAATCCACCTACCAAATATATACACACACACGCACACACAACCCTAGACTAATGTAAAGGTATATACAAAGAAACAATAGTTGTGCATTATTCATTTGCATAAATGGTCACAGTTTTTGGTTGCATGTCAAGAAATTGTATATTTACTTATCTCACAGCCCTTTTGCACGTCCATTATTTGAATATCAACAAAGTAGAAATCCAGAGATAAAAATGGTCAGGTGGACTGGGATAAGCTACTAGAAGTAACCGAAATCATTTGCATTTATCGCTTACAAATCATACAAATGCAATTCCTTGTTATGTATTGAGGGGGTACACTTTGCGTCACAACGCATCATGAGTATTTAGGGCGAACACTTTGAGTCTCAACGCATTATGAGTATTTTCAACAAAACACTACATCCATTTTGAGTAACAAGAAAGAGGACTTTCCATAGACTCACATTATGGACTGCACCATATTTAACAGTCTGTGCTATAAAAAGGCTTCATGGTCCAAAACATCTTTTACATAGAAGCACCCCCGCCCCGCCCCCTCCAATTTGGGAAGGAAAACACCTTAATCCTTTTCACTCTAAAAGTACAGACAGGATGTTGGTCAGGATGTCTATGAAATTGTCCAAGCCCCACAGGTATCCATCCTCCCGGTTGCCCTCTACCCATGGTGTCCTGTGGTCCAAGGTGAGGGGCGGGGGGGTTGGCAACGTCTTCCCGAAGTCAATCATCCACACGCCAGCTTTGCCCGTCCGGTCGTGTATGAACAGCAGGGAACTACCCACCACCTGTGGCGGCCAGAGAAGAAGTGGGCTTTACAATATGGACATCTCACATAAAGCATGACATGTGCAGAGACAGAGAGCAAGACAAAACACTTCTACAGAGTCAGGTCTCACCTCGTGCGCCCTAAAGAAGTCGGAGTTCTCAAGCACCGCCCGTATCTCTTTCAGTCGCTTCTGGTAACTCCTCTGCCGAGAGGAAGTGATAAAATTGTTATGGTTTTGGTACAGTTTGCTTTGGTTTGGTCAGCTGTAGTGGTCTCATGGTCACACTAATATCGCATCGATTACGCCATAGATAAACTAAAGGCTCTTAAGGAGACCGTACAAATCATATTTATTACGCTCTGACAGCACAGTCACAGTGTCCCAAAATCTACGTGAGTACTAAATGCCTCACGTCAAGTCAGTTTTAAAGCAGTGGCTGAGAGGCTCCATTGAGATTTGCTGTTTTCATTGCCCTTCCCTATTTGAATTAATTTGATTATCTATTAAAGTCGTACTAAAAGTGACTACGAAAGTAGCTCTAATGTTAAAAACTGATCTTGGATAAAACGTTGGTCATGCATTTAGCTTTTGTCTTTTGTGTTGAGTAACAGTTGCTCTCGCTAATCTAGTGTGAAGACATACAGAGGGATATATTCACACCATACACACCAGAATGGGGACACTCTTGTCCACAAAGTCCTCGAGGGCCTGGACAACTTGCTCATTGCATTTGGTCTTCTTGAAGTTGGTGTTACACATACCATTTTCCTTCTGGGCAGACACAAGAAACAAAAATACAAGATGACCAAAGGTGTAACAGGGAGAAGTCAGATGAACATGGAGCAAAGTTAGACTGTGGAAAAATGAGGCCACAATACCCAACGTAGACAGAGTATATTTTTAGCTTTCACTGTTCACCTTAGGGTTTACACATTTAGCACATTCCAGAGCAACTCCCTAAAACAGATTAAGGATGTAGGCACTGTATAAACACACAGGCCGTAAGAAGAACCTGATCAGGCTGCTTTCTGCCCATGCCAAGAAAGTACCTAGTGGATTACTTACTTATCTGGGTACTCTATGCCCACAATGGCCAAAAAAAGAAACTAAAACTGGTCAAAGACTAAACTTCCTTCCCTCTCTCGCTCGCTCATGTAGACTCTCTACACATTCCTGAACAACTCACTCAAGCAGATTAACAATGAAGGCAATCGATTGTAAACACACATAGATCCACAACTGGTTACAGAACGTCCTTGCCAAGCAATCCCACGTCATAGAAGCCAAAACAAAACTACTTAGAAACATCAACAACTCGGAAAAGAACCAAACGTGCCTCCCTCCATGCCTCACCTGGATGCCCTCGATGCGGAAGCCGAGGGTGTCGGTGGAGCTGAGGCTCTCTCTCCACTGCATGTACCTGGTCTTCAGCACCGCCTGCTGGGCGTGCTCCTCGGGGTGCGGGGCCCCGGGGTCCACGGCTACCATCTTCTCATACATGTCCTTGCGGGGCTGAGGAGACTCTCTGGCCTTCCGCAAGTCATCTTCCAAGTAGGTCCTGAGCAAGAGAGGATGGGACACAGGTACTAAGAGTCCAGTGCATCTCTTGAGCAGTCATTTGAAGACCCTCCTCCTCCAGCTACAATTAGCACTCATAAGTTGCACACAGAAATGACTGACAAGCATATACATCCGGGCAAAGGACTGCCTTGACTCAAAAATGGACAACTCGTTGGGATGTGTTAACAAATCTCATTTAAAGAAGTCTTTAGATGTGTTAAGACTTGGGATGTGTTCCTTAGTCTTCCTTAAATCCATTATATGTCTGTGACTGCTTTGGTTCTGTGGGCACAACACATGCAATAAACAGCACATTACCTGGTACCCATCTTGCAGTCCATGATGCAGGGGGAGTCAAAGCCGGCCAGGAGGTTGTCCATGGTGTTGTAGTCCTGCTGGTCGTGCCGAGTGACGCCATAGTAACTGGGCACGTAAGGCCTCAGCGAGTCGCTCATGAGCTTCTGCAGACATCGCTGCTCAGACTCGCAGTACTTCTTCAGAAGCTTCCCGTCAGGGCCAGTCCGGAAGTTTCCTTTTGAGGCAGACAGGCACACGTGAGAGCAGCCTAGCGGAGAGGGCCACTTAGGCACAAATACAAACGTGAACTGGACTATCAGCTTACTATAGGATGGCTATATGGGGAGTTATATTGAGCATGATGGTTCATGAAACATTTTCCTCTTTCTCTGCTCACAGTAGACAGTACACAGACTTCTCCTCACATGTGATTCATGATAATCGTGGCATTCATGGCCACAGTGACTTATTGTGGTTTTGTTTAAACAGTGATAAGAAAAATAAAAACATAAATAACAAGGAACATTGAAGTGCACAACTGATTGAGTTATTAATTCTGAGCTCTTCATAAACGCATGTAAGCTCCGGAGGGGGAGAGAACCCACCTGCGTGGCCCACCACCTGCACCCACGAGGAGCCCGTCCTGAGGGGTGCTGGGAGCGGAGAGGAGTTCACCATGGCTCTGGGCTTCAGCAGCTCATTCTGCAGGGAGACAAACACAAACAGGACTAAGACTCCCCCGTAAAAGAAGCCAGGGGCACAGAAAATGGACACGTCTCTTCGAAGTCTCTTAAAGATGCAATCCACGAGTCTGGCAAAAGGTTGTTGAAATGTTGATATTTCAGCTGAACGGCCAATCAAAGCCAATGATTCCGAAGCAGCTTGCTGATTGGCTGGTGGCTTGGTCTGAACCACTATGGTTGTTTCCCATATACAGAGCCAAGACTGCGTACTAGCATCATACAAGTTGTTTTGAGTGAGACACCCACTGAATGGACAGCTAAAGGGACCATAAAGAATTACAGACAATGCCTTTAAAAACTCTTCAACACTCTATATTCTATCAAACAGTGCAGGTCTCAAGCCTGCACTAACTATGTGCTCACTCATATTCACTTCTCCTCTTAGTTTGGCCTTAGTTTCTCCACTGAGTAAATTCACTGACACTTGTTTCCACTCGGGCGTCTAAGACCCCCTCAGAAGCACAGTAAACCAGAGACACGTTTTTTCCGTGACGCCAATCATTGACCACCATGCTGAACTGCGTCAGCAGGCAGTGACTGACCACTGATCCTGCACAGAGACTCAGGAAACATTAACAAGGAAGACGTGTTCATGGCACTGTTGAAAACTAGCCCCGTACGTGCAGCTGTACAAGCATTCCTTGAGACACTACAGCAATAATTCCTGAATACAAATTATAAATATTTTAAGATGATCCGTCTCATTTGTTTTCAAACACAGTTTAACTCATAATGTAACCTGTTTTTTTATGACGCACACGTAACAATGAGTCAGTCCACCTCACAGTGATTAAATGAATGAGCGATGGAATATCCACTAATGCATCTACACTGGACTCTGAAACCACAGCTCTATTAAGCCTTCCAAACAGCCCTCCTCCCTCACACACTATTTATTCATAGACCTTTGCATGCCAACCCCCCCCCCCCCCTTGGAGCAGGGTCATCTGTACCCTTTGACCCCTATGCCGATCACCACACACACACACACACACACACACACACACACACACACACACACACACGCACACACCATGCTAGAGAAGCTGTAGACTGCTTATTGAAAGGCATCTCTATTGAAACTATGCCAGTTATTTTTACTGCTCCTGTTCTCACAACAGTGGCTAATAATTCACAACACAATTACTGGTTTATCTGACAAAAACTTTGCCTAGAACTGCAGACTGATACAACAATGGAGGGCCCATGCATGCCCTTATCTCTATCGCTGCAAGAGGATCACTGAGGATCTGTGTCCCGATCCCTTCTTTCACACCAAGCTGTCCTTCCCTCGCCACACAATTCCTCTCTGTATGTCTTTGTCTCTGTGTGTGTTTAGAGGGAGGGGGGCACTGGTTAAACCAGAAAGACTGAAACACCATACAAGGGACGTGACCCTTAACATGCAGATGGCTATACCACACAATCATTAATATGACCCCAAGGGCTTCCTATTTAAATGGTCTACTTGGTAAGTGGGTTTAAGCTGCAAAATGTATCATTTCGGTCTCTGCTAATAAAGTGAGGGGGAAAAATTGCCATCTTCATGATACATAAACGAAACACGTGTTTATGATCTTTAGATTGATAAAATACCACAAGATATGAACCGAGCATTTTGAAAGGTAATGCAACAAGTAGCGTTGCCCTTTAGGACCACTGATGTCCCGCTATTATAACTCAAACATCACATCATCTAAAAGTTCAGGTAGTTAGAAAGGGTGTTGAATGAGTAGACCACTCACCTTGGCGTCTAAACCGACGTCTGTCTGACTGCTGTGCGTCACTGTGGGGCAAGGTTCACTGAAATCTTCCTCGTATTCCTCAAAAGACGAAGCAGGTGACAACACAGATGAGGAGGAATTTGACAACTTGCGATAAAAGAGGGATGGAGCGGGTGACCCGCCAATTCCACTGTCAGAACAAACGGACTCCTCGTCGGGGTGTGAGGAAAACGATAGGGCGTTAGTCCTTGTGGTCTTGTACTCCGCTCGACTGGTGGTTGGTTCACATGTCACCACTAACTGAGGGACAACTCCGGTTACATGCCCGGCAGGCACCGAGGAACACCTAATGTTTTGTTGTTTCAATCGGGTCACGGGTTCCACGAGTTCATTGAGAGAGCCGTGATTGTTCTCCCCCATGCTCTGACAAGGGGCTTGATTAACGGGCGTCTTTGTCATCTGGTTTTTAGCAGTTTTCTCGTCTAAGAATCTCATACACTATTTGACAACTGACTCTCGTCTTTAATTGTGGTTAGTTTGAATATTCAGAATGAGGCCAGAATCTCAGGTTAGCTATTTGAGTGCATATAAAATGGTCGGGGCTCGCCCACTCACGTTTCTTGCACCTTGCACCCTGGGGCTTTCTGGGTTTGATGTTGTTCCTTTTTAGACGCATCAGCGGGGGTAAAGTCCAGATATCAGTTATTATCCAGTCATGAGTTGTCGACTCCGTAAACGTTACGCTTGCGGGGGTTTGCAGTTCAACACTCTTTAAATCCCGAAAACTGGGCCATATTTGTGGCGGACAATGAGATAGCCACACTCGTTGCGATGACGCGCAGGGCAGCTAACATAGTTGCCTGCGCGGAATGATTGGTTAAACATGTGACGACATATCGTGATGCACTAAGACCCTCCTCTTTTAAAGGAGCAGATATTTGCCATTCGTCCACAGAATGCATATTTCCATCTCTAGACTTACCCACGTTGAAAATGTTATATTTAGTTTCTTTCAATCCTAGTTTTGTTTGATTGATGATCAGAACTAATCAATAATGTTATTGAACACCCAGGTTCAGGAAGGACAAGGATTATCACCTGACCTGTGCGTGATAGCAAAAAATTGGCTATTTTCTTGACCGGTATATGCAGGTTTATGCAGAAAGAAATAATAGTGTAGTTCAGGTAGGTAGTAACAACCTCAGTAGCTGCCCAGTAGTATGAGTATGTTAAAAAAAAAATATTAAAAAGACTCAAACACAATGTAATTTATATAAAACACCATCTTTCAAAATCTTTCACCAAGAGAAAAACTAAAACGGATAGAATAAAACACGATATTTACAAGTTCAAAGTGTCAAACAACGGACAAGGCGGTCATCACAAGGATTGTCAACGTCTACACGCCCTGAGGTAAAGGGCTTTTGGGGGAAACATGTCCCTTATAATAAAGGTCTACATGGCAACAGTGGCTTCGTTTCTTAACATGCATCTCTTAATTACGAATAAGAGTCCAGCTCCGAGGAAAGTTCATGTGGGTAAAAAAAAGGTATGGCGTACTATACACCTTCTCAGGACATACATGGAAAAAAATCAACACGTGTTTCAACAGTCACAGTCCTCATCCATTCTGTCCACGTTCATACAGTAGCTTGGCGCACATAGGGGGGAATGTATGTTTAAAAGCATCAGTGTCCAGTGTCGAGCTCCCTCATGTAGTCCTGAAGGGCCTGGAGTCGAGCGTCTATCTCGGACAGGTCTGCCCCGGTGTCCATGGACGTCTCTCCCCCTGGAAGAGACACACAGCAGGATCAACACTGACACTGCTACATCCAGGCACCGGCAATGAGCAGTTCCATGCAAATGTCTATTTTATGCTGCAGCCACAAGCATGATGCAGCACCCTGGCATGATTCTGATATTAATTTGCATTTTATTTCAAAGATTCAAAATCAAATGGAATTATGCAATGGAAGCTGATATGAAGACAAATACACAAAAATGTAACTAAATAAGTATGCAAAAGAGTACCTCTGTCGTTCATCTTCATCCTCCGGGTTGGTGTGCTGCACATGGGCTTTTTGCTCAGATTTCTGCCTCTAGTCTGTATCTGCAAAGAAATGTTACTATACATGACCTCATAGACATTGATCAATGGACTGAACAAAGGGCAATAATACTGGTTTATGTACAGGTCCAAGTGCTAACGGAGACCCGGGTTTGAAACCCACCCGCAGTAATTTCCTGCTCCCATTCCCAACCTCTCTCGCCCACTCATATCCTGTCACTCTACACGGTCATATCAAAATAAAAGGCAAAAAAGCAACTCACAAAATTAGTAAATAAATACAAAATAATAATATTGGTTTCCACTTACTGAGGTGGGGCCGTTATAGATGATTTTTCTGCCTCTGAAAGGACAGGTAATATTATGACACATATGAAACCAAACTCATATCAGGTTATAGGTGGTAATTACTGTTTTTTTTTCCTGGTAAAATTTATATATATAAAAAAAAAAAACAGAAGTTGAAAACTGTCAATATGTCTAATGCACATGTAATAATACTCAAACGAAACATAATACACATATAGAAATTTGTGTTTCAAGCAAAACAACAAAATCATATTAGCGGCTCTTTGGGTTTGTTTGATAACCGGTAGCCTGATGGACAGTCAATACTTGCAACCTCAAGAAGGGAAAATATAGGCTTGCTTACTCACTTCACTGGGTCAGTTACGTTCACCCAAACCACATTGTACTTATGCTGATAAATAAACGATATCTAGGATTTATCTTGTCTTAAGTGCCATTGCTTTGATAATAGTTTAGTGTAGTTGTAGCCTACGCTATCAATACCAGCATATGGGTTCACACCAATGTAACTAGCAACAGTTAAAAACACATGTGTTTCCTTTTGTCATTCCTTTGTTAACCTTAGTGTATAGGCTTCATTAGGTTTCCTCCGGTAGGAGGTAACCTATTGTTATTGTAGGCTTTCTTATTATGTTGCTGCAATGGGAGTCAATGGCAGCCCCTAGAACCATATGGTAACTTTTTGTGAAATTTGGCACACTCATTAAGGACAGTCCCTTCTTCATTCACACCAATTTTCATGGCTCTCATTAGACCATTCTAGCGCCACCAACAGGGCAAAGTTGGACTTTTGTAACACACACAACTTTTGAACCGTATGACCGATTTTCAAAAATGAGGTACCATTGGATTCCCTGGATCAAGACGAATTAAACCCACCCCACGGTGTCAATTTCCGGTTATATAGATTTTCCGCTATTTCCGGTTTTATCAAAAACCTTTGAAAGCCTACTCCTCCTACAATTTTTGGCAAATCTTCTTCAAAATCACCAGAGATGATCTTTAGACCTAGCCTCACAAAAGTTGTAAACAGAATTTTGATCCTCACAACCGTTTGTCCGGTACAGCCACTCAAATTCAGCAGAAAAGCAGCCAAACAGGAAGTGAAGTCATATGTCAGCAAATATTTAAGTGAAATTAACGCGACAGGGTGTGTTTAATTCGTCTTGATCCAGGGAATCCAATGGTACCTCATTTCTGAAAATCGGTCCTGCGGTTCAAAAGTTGCGTGTGTTAACACAAGTCCAACTTTGACCCGTTGGTGGCGCTAGAGTGGTATAATGAGAGACATGAAACTTTGCATGAATAAAGAAGGGACTGTCCTTAATGATTGTTCCAAATTTCACAAAAAGTTACCATATGGTTTGTCCGGTTCATCCACTCAAATTCAGCAGAAAAGCGGCCAAACAGGAAGTGAAGTCATATCTCAGCTAATCTTTGAGATATCAACACAAAACTGGTATGTCACTTGGAAAACACCACAACATGTTCCCATGTGCAAAGGCAACTTCATATCTTGAAAAATGATTGATATAAAGCAAATTGGATACATTGTTAACGCTAAAATAATGCTTTACACATCTGCATGTCAAAAAGTGAAACTCTGATTCAATCACAAGTTCATATGAAGACACTTGGGAATGTTTAGTACACAAATCTGAAAAAAAGTTGACTGTAAGGTGAAAAGTGGATTTTTGGTGAATATTTGAAACATGCCTGCTTGACTACTTGCTAGGGTGGTTCTCTATAGAATGTCTCTCTGTCTCCTCATCCGCGCGGCTCCTAAATCTCACACACACAGTCTCCCCTTAACACACGCGCAGGCTTTGTTTTACGCACACACATTCTCACAGACACACAGCTTGCTGTCACACACATACATTCTCACAGACACACAGGGTAAGCGCACACACACAACCTCCACTCAGTCTAAACTTCAAGGCAAAAGCATTGTAAATGTTGGATTTGAAATGTAATATCCCATTGGCAAGTCTGCAGCATGGATTTTCTATACAGTGACAAATGTTTTTTTTTTCCCCTGGTTCGCAATGTTTGAAGGAGGAAACCGCCATCGCTGCTTGCAGCTATATTTATATTTGGATTTGTAACAAGTTATTGAAACATGCACCGGTAAGTTTAGAATTTGTCCGGTAAAATGTATTATCTGCGGACACGGGCCGGCAAGATAAAATCCTAGTGGAAACCCTGATGGTGTAAGTTCATTCCATCTCAAACCAGGCGGTGCAAAACCAATGACCGTGCGTATGGACAGCATGGTGTTATACCCTTCCTTTATGAAGAAATGGAGCTAAAAATTCAACAAAACGAAGGCTGCCATATGTTCAATAATGGAGTCAGAGCATGTATCAGGCACTGCTCAGAACTGACCCATATTGGTTAAATCTGCTCCATGCTGTTTTGAATTAATCACTCTTGAAATGAGCTTACAGTGTCCATGCTTTTTAGTCACTGCGCAAAACATAGATATAGGTTGATTGTACAAAAATATATCTATAAATCAAATGTTTTGAGCTTGGGTTGAAATTATCCAACTAATAAAGTGTTGTAGACGTGTAGAATATTATAGCACGATTTAGACAGCAGGGGCTCCACTAAGCAGCGCTCACCGTGAGGACAGGGGCTTGGCGAGCTCGTCCAGGTCAGTCACGGAGCTCCCCGAGGAACGCTGGCTCCTGCGGCTCTCCGCCGAGAGGCTCCTTCCCCGCCCACTGCTGCCAGTCCTCACCAGCTGGGGGCAGATCTCACGGGAGCGGGAGCGCCCTCGCTCCACCAGAGCGGGCGACACGAGCATGTCCCTCCTCATCTTCCTCTGACTGCCACAACACACACGTCCAAAGCAGTGGTCAGATCAAGTCCGTTCACATACAGCTTTTAGAGTGTGTTACAGCGGGTCTACCCAGTGCTCTGGCTCCCACAAAATACATTTTCAAAATGGAGGTTGCATTTGAGTCCTGCACATAGAGCTGTGTAGCGCAGGGAGGGAGCAGTCACCCCACCCAGCATCCTCACTGATTTTATTGGGTAAAAAACCTGTACACTAACCGCAACACCAAAAGGCCAGGCTCGTTGGTATGGAAGTCAGAGCACATACTCAACGGTAGCGATGGCATTCCATCACAAGCTGCTATAGCTGTCTTGCATGTTGACATTATCGTGAAGAGATAGTGATCATGTGCAGAGAATGGCCTTCTACAAGCCAGACCAACAGAGCACTTACTTTTTTAGCTCTGACTCTCTCTGCCGACGTTGTCGGTCCTGGATGTACGCAGTAGGGTCAAACCTGGGACCCCTTGATCCTGAGGGGGAGAGTATAAGACAAGTACACATTTAGGTTCAGAACCAGAAGAATGGTTTGAATATGGTAACTGGAGTCCAATCAGTCAAATTCAACCAGACATTACTTTCTCCCAAGATTATTCATAATACTAAAATAGAATCGTTAGTACTAAAAGACATTTTATCCTTTTTAAATATGAAGGACATATTTAGCTTGTCCAGTTTCCCCCTTTCCTTTAGTGTGTTATATAGAGCTACAAAGCCCAAAGTACACATCAAACGAAGTAACCCTCTCCCACATAAACCACTTTTCACAGCTGCATTTAAATTCCCTGTTGGAACCCCCTTAAAATAAAATTATGAACAATGAAAATGTGCATAAAACGTCCTCATTATAAATATTCAACTATTATAAACTGAATTGATGAAACACCTGTGGGAGAAGGAGAGGGTCGTGATGTGTAGGCCCGTGGCCCTGTGGAATCAGCTCTCCTGCCCCGCTCCTCTGACCTCCGACCCCTGTCGTCAATCCGCTCGCGGGATCCGGAGCGGCCCCTCACGATCATCCGGCTTACACTGCGCTCTCTGGAGGAAGAGCGGTGGATCTCTGTGTCTCCCCGCGACCCGCCGCCGCAGCCCCCTGAGACGGGAGTCACCCTACTGAAAAAACAACCAGCACCAAAAGCAGAGGAAAAGACAACGGTAAACAAAAGATAATAAAGGCATTCTAGGGGCTATGGGGGAGCTTATGGGCAGGCCTGAGGACGAAGAACAAGCATATGAATACCAGCTTGGCATACACGGGTTACATGACAGCATTAAATACGACCAAACTACCAGCGAGTCTTACGCTCACTGCATAAAGCAGGCAATCTTCCTCCGACACTGCAGGCAGGGCAAGATTATATAAGTCCAGCTGACCTACTTTCAGACATCCAAAGAGATGTATCTGCACGAGTTATGTCAGCTAAATTTAAGTCATAGTGGCAAGAGTGGTGGAAAGAAGCCTACAACAGCCTTTACGGTCCATAGCATTTTATGGCCTGGCCTTTAAGAAGACAGAGTACAGTGTCTTAGTCAGAGCTGATTAATTAAAGAGACTACACATGACATTTTCCAAGGCAACTTAACAGTCTGTTACAAATGTTTCTGTGTAAGAACATCTTGATCTTAATGTTCACTTCTATATGACCTTGGCTGTCAGCATGAAACAAGATATTAACAAGGACATTAAGAGTCTGCTGGAGCTGCACGTACAGGCCACTGCAAGGCAGGGTTTCCCAGAGCCTCCTCAGGGCTACGCCACTCGTAAGTCAAACCTTAAGATGTACATTAACGGTTTAAGATGTCTCCCAGAAACGTCCTTAGCGAAGTATATTCTCTAATAGACACTTAGACACACTCCAGTCTGAGTCATGCCAATCATAGAATGCTCAAACCTACATGAATGCCAGAAACATGGATTCAGGCTCTTAAGGTGTACATAGGAAGGTTTCTATTCGGGGAACTCTTAAGAGGCAGTTTTGGAAACGCGTAGAAAAGTAAACTATACTAGTAAGGCAGGTCTCTGTAAAACGCCAAGACCCAGCCCCAGTCAGCTTGGGGCTACTCGTCATCTCAGTCACAGACTCTGGAGTGCAGTCGCCACTCAGATCACTGTACGCAACTGCAAACCTGTACTTTGAACTCAATGCCTGCGACTAGGGCTTTCACACAACACCACTGAATGGGGAAAGCCAGCAGGGCTCACAACCATAGTGGTTAGGAAAGAAGCTAGCAAACTTGGTTTAGCTAACTGGTTACATTTAGTCCTTGAGAGACTTTTTTTTTTTTAAGATCTATTTTTGGGCTTTTTATGCCTTTATTTTGGATAGGACAGTTGAAGATATGACGGGATGCGAGGCGGAGAAGAAGTAGGGAGAGGATTGGGAAATGACATCAGGCCAGACTTGAACCTGTGTCCCCTCGGGCAATGTAGCCCTTAAGTGGGGGGCTTTATCGGCTTGAGAGACGTTAAAGACGGATCTAACGCTATCACAGTCTGGTCTCTCTCTGAAGATGGATGAAAGTTGCCCTTTTGGGACTTGCTTGAGTATAAAAGAGGAGCTTTAACATATTTCAGTGTTTTGGACGTTTGCTGATCAATTTACAACCTCGCTACTTGTCAAATATCAAAGACAAAATACAATATTTGAAAAACCAGTTATGGAAAATACAATACACTATAGCCATTACAATTATTGCACAAGTAAATGCTCAGGGTCTGACTCCAGTTACCAAAAGACACATACATCTACCTGCAATTATAATCACGACCTTCGTCACACTTCACACTGAAGGACATACAGGAAATCAGTGTTGTATGATGCAGAAATTAGAAATGTTGTTTGTCATAAGCACTTTTCCTAATTTTCTCCCAAAGTCATTGAGGATTCTAAATTGGACATTCAGTGAATTTTGTGCAGTGACTCACCGCCACAAAATTTAGCTGACATGGTGCACAGCACAAAGCCACTTTGCCAGGAGCCATTTCCCATCAAAACAATATGCACACAAAAGAACAGCAGGTCATCATAGCTTACAACGTACTCACCCACGGCGCAGCAGAGCAAGCTCGTTTGTCAGACTTTTCACACGAATCCGCAGCGCTCGTTCAGAAGCCCTGAGCTCTTCCAGCTGAGAAAGTCACACAAAATCAGATTAGATTTGAAAAAAATTATCTTGCACCAATGTGAGATTTTTTTTACTATCTCAATGATAAATCTACTTAGGAATACAGTAGGATTTTAACAAAAAACAGTAGGATTTTTACAAAATATCTTTCCTGCATTTACTACTGCCATAGAAAATGAGCAGGGGCATTCAGCTGTTCTCCCAGTATGTGCTGTTCTCCCAGTAGGTGCTGTTCTCCCAGTATGTGCTGTTCTCCCAGTTTGAGCTGTTCTCCTAGTTTGAGCTATTTTCCCAGTTTGAGCTTAGGAAGGCATTCCATTGTTTCGTGAGCATCGAGTCCAGACTTGTTGTCACACTGATCTAATTAATTGGGAAATTATGAGTAATAAAGAAATGGAACTCACTTCCCCCTCACATCCCAATTCAAAGTGCTCTTAAAATTCATCTTTTTCAACTACCATATGCTCTCTAACATCAGTTACATTTTATTTTATTGTTGTATTTATTATTTTACCTTATTGTGTTTTTATTAATGACTATTGCACACTTTCTTATTTTGTATTATCTCTTGTGATGCCAGGTGATATTGAGTGTCATGAAAGGGGCCATTAAATAAAATGTATTCTTACTAACCTATGTATTGTAATGTCTTTATTTCCTGTGATGAATATGAGTGATGAATTATTAGCCAGTGGCTTGCTGTCTAACTGACCTGCTCCATCAGGACGCGCTGCTCCTGTCCCCTTTTGCTTGCCGAGCGCTGGCTCTTGGCTCGCTCTCTCAGCAGCTGCTCCTCCAGGTTCCGCACCACATCTCGCAGCCCTCTGGACCCGCCAGGGGTGGAGTTCGACCCCATGACCTGCAGTCGCTCCAGAGTTTTGGCAAGGGCCTCCTTCTCGTCTCTGACCAGGGCTAGTCTGAAGAGATGCAATGAGGGTCATTAGTCAGCCAAAGGTGTCTTCAGCATTGTTTTACGCTTGTTAACATGACCATCACACAATTAATAAATCTTCATCTACAATATTAACTGGCCTGAAATATCTCATGCCACCAAAACACGATTTCTAGCTGGATCCTATGCATAACTGCAATGAAAGGCATATTAAGGTGTACAGCTGAACACAGATATTGAAGCAGTCAACATTACTTACATTGAGCTTTGGTTAAAACACACCTGCTATCAGGTGGACAGTAGAATCATTTGGACTTGGTCTAATTAAAACAGAAAGAACTTACTCGGCTCGTAGTCTGCGTGTTTCATAGTCTGATGGTCTGGCGTCTCCTTTTCTAGGGAGTGCGTTTAGTTCAGCACGCAGCGCTCGAATCTCTTTCTGCAGTGCCGCTGGGTCTGGCTTTCCCATATATGGCAGGGGCAAAGGATAGTGTATCCTGAAGGAGAAAAAAAACAGGTGAGGGTTTCTTGAAATCACAAATTATAATTATTGAGGCAATGCTTTGGTTGTTTTATCCATATGTGATGTCCACCAACATCTCACAGCCTCATGCTCAAATGTAAATTAAAGTTACGTGTGATCGAGCAGAGCTGGAATCAAAATACGTACATAAAACAAAGCCTTTCTGAGCAAAATATCCACCAACCTGTCAAACTCAACAGTGTAAATAAGGATGAGATATCGTTTTGCACTCAGGGCAGGGGACTGCTGCTGGCCACGGGGCCGGCCAACCACACCAGCCTTTCTGTTGCGAAGTAGTTCCAGGTCAGCATAGGTCAACAGGTCAAGAGTGACCGACTCACTTCTCTGAAAGAAATCCTTTTTTCATTAAAAAAAGATTACTTTGAAAAATCACCGCAGAACCAAAGGAGTATAAGAAGCCAGATTGGGTAAAATCATCCATGGATGTCAGTCAGTTGGCCCCATGTGTCAAATACAAACCAATACACAGTTATGTAACATGCAGTTTGTATGTTTTTTCCTCTAAATTAACCAACCTTGCAGACTGCAGACTCCAGCATACTGCAGAAGATCGGGAATTGTTTGAAATTGCCAGTCTTGCGTGTGAGGTCTTCAATATCTACAAACAATGTAAATGTTAAAAAGATGTTAGCCTACTTGTCTCTAAAATATGAAAGAAAGTCATGCATGATCATAGGTTGGACACATTGAAGATATACGGAGTAGTCTTAACTCACAGGCAGGATCAAACTCCCCTCTCCACTGATCTGCTGTCATAACGTCTGAAATCTCCACAGTGAGTAAGCCCTCTTCCAGTTCGGTCTTTATCGAGAACTCCACTCCACGAAATTTCATTTCTTCCTGCACAACAGTTCCCACTTCCATGGCTATTTCTGGGAATTGATAAAACATAACACTAAACCATAACACTACAAATCCATTTTATTTCAAACAATAAAGAAAAGTGTTCATCTCCGAAAAGAGAGACATTACACCAAAACGCAAATACACACCTTAAATACATTTACGGTGCATCAACAATATTCCACTAAATAGTTAGCTACACATCCTGAAATAAGTACCCTTGACACCGAGCAATGTTTTGATGGAGGTTGTGCTAGCTGACTTTTTGCTATCTGAGGCTGGCACGACTTGCAAGCTCTTTTCACGACAGACATATAAACCTGCATCCTCTAGTGTTTGTGGTAGATTAAACGTGTCAAAGGTAATTTGACAACATAAGAAAACCAAGTAAGATGAACCTCAAATGTTTGCTGGCTAGCCTGCAAGAGACCACCCATTATTCCGGGTCGGTAAACTATCTGGATAACCTAAACTGATAATTGATAATCCAGTAACATTTGATGTATTGAAATTACCATTAGATGGGATTGCAAACTGATTCCCTTTTACCCTGACGTTTTTTTCATCAATTCAAACCCTGAGGCTAGCTTTGCAACGCTCACGCTAGCTATGCAACATTGACACGGGTCAGCTAACGTTAACGTTAGCTAGCTATCCTAGGCTAGTTTTGGGATGAAAGGAGATGAAATACGAACTGTCCAGCTACCGATAGCATATAGATGATGCACAATGTCTTGAACAGTTGCCAACATCCCTAACCAAGCACAGATCATCTGTATAGTCCTCGTAAAGCTTGTTCAGTCGCCATACGTACCTGACGAAGTGCAATGATGTGTAATTAACGTCTGCTAACTGGCTAACATTGAATTTGATAATTGAGTTGTTCAGTGTCTCATGCAATCTTGTAATATCAAAAGCTAGCTCCCCTATCTAAAAAAGAGTATCAAACAAGCTAGCTAGTATTATGGCCCAGAACCTTCAATAACCCTTACTAAATATTTCATATTACAGTATTTTAAGACAGAATACATGTCTCTGCAGTTGGCTGTGTCCGTTAATGTACGCTATCTATACGATTGAAAACAGCGGTTCAATAACCGGGAATTTTAAAACTACCGCCCCCCACAGAAAGCCAAGTGAACACATTGGCCAAAGGTACTTTATTAGCGGTAATGCTATTGTCAGTTCTACCTGCCAATCTTTTTAATAACGCCAATAGCCAACGCCTACTGTAACTAACCTAGTGCTCCAAAATCCCACGTAGTATGTCCTGATGTAGGGTCAGTTTCTTCGTTTCCCTTGTCGTAGAAAGACAGCAGCAATCGATGGTTACATTTGACCGTGGTTCAGTTTTAACAGCTCAGACACAACTTGTTGCCAATGGGAGCAGCTGGCTCAGTCAGGGAGCGTTCAACAAAAAAATGAAATCGGTGACACACTAGAATCTATTTGCGTCTATTTCCATGTTCTCAAATCAGAACGACAAAAGAAAGGAGCATACAACTAGTATTTTAATTTCCCAACGTTCTCTGATTGTAGAGAGTGAGTGAGAGCAAAGCTGACCATTCATTATTATGTGTGTTTACAACTAAAGTCCTGAAATGTTCCTTTGCGTAGCTGAAACTGGACTGTTATTGTCATCGGTTCATATCCCAGAGCACCGATGGTCAAGCAGCAGAATGAATCGAATGAAGAAAACCTCTATTGGACCAGCATTACATTATGAACTACACCACAGAACTGGAAATTCCCATTACATTAAAAAAAAAACTCACCGTGATTGCACCAAAGATGTAAATAAATCAGAAGGCTTGTATTTATGAAATGCACAATGCATTTAGCTTGAGTGCCAAGTCACACAGGTATGACATGTATTGAGAAGATTCTATGTTTGAATAACAATGCAACAGCGTCATCTCCTGGTCGTTTGCATTCGTGCTAAACGTCATACTAAAGTCCAACAAGCATAAAAAAATGACTGTATACCCCCTTTATGTGAAACACCAGCTTGTTGGGTGCTGGGGGTATTCTATGAAAGTAAATATGTTGCAAAACGCAAGGGCTTGTTAACTTGATGTGAGAACTTTTAGAACAAAACTCTGAACCTTTATGATTAAATATGCACTTGTATAAAATATTCACACACGTGAGCTGAATTTGAAGTCACATGCACGGGCTATTTCCCATTCCGATCTTACTCTATGTCCCCCTCTTTTGTAAACGTCTATTGCATTTGGAATAGGATCATATGGATAACTGGGAGTTACTGACAATGTATAATGTATAGGCAGCACACAAGGAAGGAGACACTCGTGGTAACAAAATCGCCAGGTATCGCTAGCTTTCAAAACAGTTTGAGGCTTGTCATGAAATTAAAGTGCCATGTGGAACTAAACGACGCCCTGAATCAACGTTTCGAAACATCTGCGTTTCAAACACTCGACTCGACTCGACAGTTGAGGCGTCTGTTTTGCGCTTCGCATCACTTGTTGGCAGGTACGTTTGTGAAGAGTGCAAACCTAGCACTTCTTGACGGAAGTGACGAACACAACACGGATGTTTCGTTTCTCGTTTTCCCGCGGTTTGACATCAGCTGTATGTTCGGGAGTAGTGTGTCTGCTGGAGTTCTGGGTTGAGTGTCTTTTAGTTTTAATAATATTTCCATTCATTGAAACCGCTGCGAAACCTTTACCTTTAGAAAGACTATGATTAAGTGCTGAATATATTTGGGAACCACGTCTTTTGATACAACTTTAGCAGTACGGATATGCCTCCCAAAAAGCGGACGCCACAGAACAAGGAACTAAAGCAAAACATCAGCAGTTCTGATACCAATAATGTCAAGTCCCCAAGCAAGAATGCAGACGATTCTATTGTGTCCACGCCTAAGTAAGTACATTACTATTTCACTTGTCTGGCTCAAGTTTTTTGTCCGCCAGACCTTGGCTAGGCATAAACCATGTTAATAACGTCCTGTCAAGGTCTTTTATACCTCTGCGTTCGCTAGCTTGCTAGCATAGTTATCTAGCTCGTGGAATCCTACGTCAAGCCAAAAACTGGTTCCCTAAATTAAACTTTGTGGATACATTCTCCGTTATTTTGTTCAGGAATCCTAACCTAAATCGGTTAGCCAGATAACTCCCATAATCGTTTTTCTGGCTTAAAACGTCACATTTTGAAATGCAAAACAAGATGGTCCCTGCATTATTGCTATTCTAGTTGTGTCTCCAGGCCTTGCTAGCTTGATAGCCATACATAGTCTTGAAATGTGTCGGCTAGTGTTGGCTGTCATTTGTCGTATCAATATGTTATTCGAATAAGTTGTGCCGTAACATTCATTGAAAGGGTTTATGAATGTTTTATCTTTCTTCACAGCTTTGTTTCGCGTTTAAAGACCCACAACCCTCCCCCTCTCTCTCCACCCCCCACACACATGACGGTCCCAACAATGTTGTAGCGTGTGTGTCATGGTGTAATGTTTTGTGTCATTTGTTTTTCCAGGCATAAAGACAAAGACGTAGATTTCGTTATCCTCTGTAAGGATCTTCAAGTGACAAACTCGCTCTGTAATCACGCCTGGTCAATATGGAAGAAAGCGTCGGATTCCATGGAGAAAATGACCGTATGTTGTGACACACTACACAGCTTTGTAACAAAACGCACAAATATAGCAGTACCTTAAGTTTCTAATTCTGTTCTGCACTTACAGGACTCAAACAAACAGTTGTGGGCAGCCTGTCTGTTCGTAGCTGCAATAGATATGGATGTGTCAACCCCCGGCTTCACAGACGTGCAGAAAGCCGCTGGTCTCAAGTAAGCCTACTAATGCCTACCTAATACCTTAATGTGTATGTCCGGTCAAATCAATGAACCATATAAGTATTTCTACATGTGTTGTCGTTTTGCTGCCTGAAGTACACAAGTGAAGTTTTGAAATATGTTACTACTACTACCATACGGGACAGCCATGACCTAAAGGTTAAAGATGCGGGTCTTGTGACCAAAAGGTCGCTGGTTTGATCCCCTGTAAATCGGGGGATTGAATGAGCAGCGCCTTTCCTCAACACTTCAACAGCCTCAGCTGAAGCCCAATGCACTTATCCCCCAAATGCTCCCTGGTTGCTGTACCACGGCTGTCCACTGCCCCCTGCCCCTAGTATGTGCGCTCCCTGCTCCTAGTGTGTGGGTGTGTGGGTGTGTGTGTGCTCCCTGCTCCTAGTGTGTGCGTGTGTGTGTGCCCCCTGGTCCTAATGTGTGTGTGTGTGTGTGTGCCCCCTGGTCCTAATGTGTGTGTGTGTGTGTGTGTGTGTGTGCGCACCCACTGCTCCCTGCTCCTAGTGTGTGTGTGTCTGTGTGTGCGGGCAGGCTCTCTGCTCTTGCAGTGTGTGTGTGCCCTCTGCTCCTAGTGTGTGTGTGCCCCCTGCTCTTAGTGTGTATTTATGTCTGTGTGTGTGTTCTCCCTGCTCCGAGTGTGTTTGTATGTATGTGTGCCCTGCTCAGAGTGTGTGTGTTTGTGTGTGTGTGTACTCCCTGCTCCTAGTGTGTATGTGTGTGTGCGCTCTGCTCCGAGTGTGTCTGTGTTTGTGTGCTCCCTGTTCCTAGTGTGTGTGTGTGTGTTTTCCCTGCTCTTAGTGTGTGTGTGTGTGTGTGTGTGTGTGTGTGTGTGTGCACACATGCCCACTGCTCCGTGCTCCTAGTGTGTGCACGCACGCGCCTACTGCTGCCTGCTCCGAGTGTGTGTGTGCGCTCCCTGCTCCACGTGTGTGTGTGTGTGTGTGTGTGTGTGTGTGTGTTTGTGGCCGCTGCTCCCTGCTCCCAGTATATGGCAGGTCAGTTGAGGAGGTTGGATTTCACTGCTCACGTGACAAAAATGTGACAAATGAACGTGATCATGTAGCACAACCATTGGAGCAAGTGACCAAATGTACATGTACCTGCACTATGAGTCACGCTGGATAAAGATGGCTGATAGGTGTATGGATGTTAATGATTTTTGTTTTCATTTTCAACGTGCAGCATGAAACCATTCCTTGAAGTGATGAAGAACTTGGACGTGAACATAGACATCATCAGTCCTAAAGTGAACTCTGCCGTCAGCAGGCTGGAGAAGAAGTATGACGTCTCTCTGGCACTTTACCAGAGGTTTGAGAAGTGAGTTCGGAACCTTCCAGGCCTCTCATTGTTTCGTTACACAATGTCCAAGCATCAACAGGCATTTTGACTACATGAGTGTAGTGTAGTTTAATTAACGCTCTCAAATGGATGCCAACCTTATAGAATTATGTGCAGATAAACAGCAGATGTGAGAAGGTAACTTTCGTTACAGATACACCAATGCCCCAGCCTTTAGGTGGCAGCAGTGGGTTTTAGAGTGTACCCACAATTCAAAATCATTACCTATGGCACCTATAGATATTACTGCATTACTGACTATCATTTGGGCTAGTTTTGTCCTTAATCTCAATCGTGGAGGGAAGCTTTCTTTTGTAAAGTGGTTATTATTAAATAGCAGTGTGTTGAATATGGGGTTTCTATTGTTTTGTTTAAAAAAGGAAATAAGTCACGATCATTTACCTCTTTTGTTTAAATGTATTATTTATTTCTCTACACCCTTTTATGCAAGGGTGAATGCTTTCTGTTGTTTTAACCGTTTCTGTGCTCTCACCCTAGGATATGGAAGGACATCTATGCACAGAGCACTGAGGCTGAGTAAGTTCATCAGTATGAAATGATGGAAGTGCTGTTTTTCTAACATTCACTACAGACTGTTCGAACATTTGTGAGAAATACAGTCTCAGCATTGGGATGCATTGAAAATGCATAGGTGTGTTCTGTTAAAGAAACTGATGTCTCCTCCTCTTGTTTCTTTCTGTAGGAGCACAGAGATCTTCAAGAGCATCTGGACCATGTTCCTGTTGGCGAAAGGTGTGATCGCAATTACAAATAGAGACATTTTTTTCTCACCGACCATCTTCCTCTTGTTTCTTAAACTCTGCTAAAACAGCAATTCATGCAATAACATCTCCTTCCATTTTTCCATTTATCTATCAGACCATTCAGTTGCTTTCCTTTTTCCCCAACCAAACTTCTGTCCCTGTTTGACCTGACGTCCACCCTTGCGGGGCTGGTCTCTCTCTTCTCTCTCGTGTCGCGCAGGAAGTTTTCTTCAGATGGAGGATGACCTGGTGATCTCCTTCCATCTGCTGATCTGTGTGCTGGAGCTCTTCATCAAGCGCTCCCCCTCCTCCCTTCTGAAGCCTCTGTACAGTGAGTCTGCACACTTCCTGCTCTGTCTTACAACAGCGATCCATATCAAACAGTTCGGGTTTTTTTTAACACAAGAACTGAATCAATTGTCAAGCAAGTGCACTCTTAACTGTGTCCACACGATGGATGGAAGTCTGCGATTCTGTTGAGCTGAAACTTCAACAACCTTTCGCCAATGAGATTGCTCCCCTACCTTCCGTACTCCTGAAGCAACGTGTTGATTGGCTGGAATATTGTACGGCTCAGTCTGAGCATCTTTGTGTGTTTCCCATATACAGAGCCAGCACAGTGAATGAACACAGGAGATTGATTGAGCTCATACAGACGAAAATCACAGACTTTGCCTTTGTCTTTTTCCACACAGTGCATTGTGATGATGCTTGCTGTAACTATGTCCACTCCATGCCTATTGTTTAGCCTTTGTGTACACTTCTGTGTGTGTGTGTGTGTGTGTGTGTGTGTGTGTGTGTGTGTGTGTGTGTGTGTGTGTATGTGTGTGTTTTTGGTAGGCTCAAAGCTGACCCCAACACGGAGTTCGCGGCGCAACCAGGGCAAATCGAAACCGCGTCCGCCGGAGGTGAACGAGCCGCTGCTGGAGGTCGTCTGTAAGGAGAACGAATGCAGCCTGGACGAGGTGCGTGATGGTTATATGTTGATCTGGACGAGGTGTGTGATGGTTATCTGTTGATCTGGACGAGGTGTGTGATGGTTATCTGTTGATCTGGACGAGGTGCGTGATGGTTATATGTTGATCTGGACGAGGTGTGTGATGGTTATCTGTTGATCTGGACGAGGTGCGTGATGGTTATATGTTGATCTGGACGAGGTGTGTGATGGTTATCTGTTGATCTGGACGAGGCCTGCTCTGGTGTAGGGAGGGCTAGAAAAAAGTAGTGGCGTCAAGGTGGAGATGTCTGCCTGTTTTTTGTCATTTTATTTTTGAAAAGCCTTTTTTTGTGTACGCACAGGAATCGGCTCATGTCTTGCTTGAGAGTTGCTTGTCTGATTAAGAACACCTCTGGCCCTCTTTGTAGAGCTCTCCATTTTTAGCTTGACGTGAGGACTCTCTAAGATTATTGAGATTTACTGCAGATAGTCCAACTGCGTATAAATATCTTCAAATGTTGCCAGAGTTCATGTCCTCATTTTAAAGTCCTTAATTCAGAGGTTATTTTACAGGAAATGTTTATGGCAGGATTTTTGCATGTATTTTAAGAAGATAGTGAGGCGTGTAATAGTTCTTAGTCTGAACAGTTTCTTTTATTGCAGGTGAAAAATCTGTACGAGACCGTCTTTTCCCCCTTTTTGGACTCATCAGGCTTTTTAAAGTCCCAGGAGCTACCAAAGGTAACCCATTCTTATCAATGATTATATCCTGTGCATTATTACATGTTAATATGAAATAGTTAGTTTTGGTTCTGCAAGCTGATTGGTCAATGCCTGTTTGAAGTTGTGATGTATAATCACATGTATGCAAACTTGTGGTGGTTGCTCTTCCAGAAGTCTTTTAACCCTTTGAGGAGTACGATCACAAATATGTGATCTGAATGTTGCCAACTGAAGATTCCATTTGATGATGTGATAAATAATGAACTTAAGGGAACTGTTATGACTGGCAGAGTTGAGGTCTGTACAGTATAATTCTGGAGTGACTTGGGAAAAGTCATGTTGGGTGAATTATATGATGGTGATGATACTTGTAGAGTAGCTTGTCATGGCTGTGATCAAGGCAATTTACCAAATTATACAACCTAGACATCTGGAGAAACTCTTTAAGAATCCATTCTTTCACAATCCATTTTCGTGCATAGAATCTAAACATATTTGTGCTCGCAAAAGTAATTCAATACTAAATCCATCAGTCAATCAATCAATCTTTCAGGAAGCAGGAAATATGCATCATGGCCTTATACCATTCTTAGCAATCGCTCAAATGGAATTAAGGGCAGAGGATGCTGGAAGTTGTAAATGCACAGTTTAGTTCATGGACCTTGATTTTAGCATCCAAATTAAATGAGCTGTCACTCATGTGTCCATTTGAAGATTAGCTTAGCTTCACAAGACCTCTGTATTATTTCTGTGTTGTGCAACACTAATGAAATGTTACACCAAAGTGCACTTGGGACAGAGCCAGACGAATAAGAATTATTTACAGTGTAGAACCGCACTTACAGCAACCGTGAGCTGGAAAGGGTGTGTGAGTGCAGTTGTAATGGAAACAATATTGTGTGCGAGAGTTAACGACTGAGTGAAAATGCTCTTTCTTTCTTTCTCTGGAAACACTTAGATGGTTACTCATTTCGCTAGTAACAGTGTAATAAAATGCAGTTATTGCAGTCCTGAAAGAAAGATTGAAGGCTAGCAATGCTAGCATTATGACTTGCCTCCCTCATCCTGTTCTAGCCTCTCTAGTCAGGGCAGAGGGACTTGGGTTGGTTTGTGTCAGACAGACAGGTCCTGACCAAACACCTTGGTGAGAAACGGCACTCTGAGTGTTGCCTCTCCATATATGAAAGTGTGGCTTCATCCTGTTATCCAACCCCTCCCCCACACACATACTCCCTCTTCCTGACAGGTGGTCGGTTGGGTTTGAAGTGGCATGTTTGCCCATTCAAAGGGGACATGGGTAGATAGATTTATATGCGCTATTAAATCGCCATAAGCCATGGCTCCTCAGGGAAATTGATTTAGCCAGCAGCTGTTTCAGTGGCTGAGGGACATAAGGTAAAATTTGCTTTGCACCAACAGTGGTTTGCTGGAAGCAATCACATTCACATATATTTCTTACCATGGTGTGTCATGGCAACTGGCTTTTGTTGGCATTGCTCTGTTGACCTTTACCATGTTAATGCAAAGCATTCATTGCACCGGACGATTAGATAAGAAAGAAGTACACTTGTTTATATTGAACTATATCAGGCGTTCAAATGAAGACTTATCTAACATATAAAACTGTATAACCTTTCACCCTGTGCACGCAAGAGGTGAGATTTGGTACGAGGAAAGGAGACTGTAATATTTCAACCCTCTTACCGCCTCATCTGTTCCCCCTAGTTTGAAGAGCTGTCGATGAAGTTTGAAGACGTTTTTCTCAAAAATAAAGACTTTGATGGCAGGCTGTTCCTGAACGGTGATGAAAAATGGCACCAGGAGAAACCCGTCATGTAAGTAAACCTGTCCAGACCAGTCCAGAGATCTCCATGCGGTCACAGGGCCTCAAATACCTTAGCTTTGTTTTTTTGCACACTGTTATCCGTTATGTACCATAAATGTTCCTTTTTTGGGGGTTTTCTGTCATCATAATCTGTGATGATCTAAGTGCTCAAATGAGTTGAATTTGTTTTCTGTTTTTCTTCTGTGTATAGCAGAGCCCAGGTGGAGTGCACCCCTAAGAAGAATGAGGAGTTCTCCCCTGCTGTCTTGCAGACTCCCGTCAGGTAGCACAAACACAAAAATATAATAAAGCTATTTTATATAATCTGATTATTTCCATGACAGAGGAAAAGGAGGTAATGGGGAAAAATAAGGGAAATGTCTCTGGTACTTGTAATCGTAATCGACTTGTAATCGAGGCAGATACATCAACCAA
Source organism: Sprattus sprattus (assembly GCF_963457725.1). Lineage (NCBI taxonomy): Eukaryota > Metazoa > Chordata > Actinopteri > Clupeiformes > Clupeidae > Sprattus > Sprattus sprattus. Next base: position 66,761,266 of record NC_137920.1, read on the forward strand.
TCAGGAACGTTCCAAGTAGATTGGCATATATGCATGCAAATTTTCTTCTCTATTCACAGCACATTAAAAGTTAAGGGAGTTTGGTCTTCCATGGTAATGATTCTGGTGGAAGTGAACAAAAGCTGCTAACATTGCTTACTGCGGCTCCAATGGAGCGTGCTGCTTCATCAGAAGGCTTATGGCTGTGCAGCACTGGTTTAAAGTTAAGGGACTAGCAGTAATCTACATTGTTAACACTTATTTAGTTCCACTTATCCCTGCGGAATGTATGAACTGGTTACTAGAATGACTGTTAAACAGTTGACTGTTCTCAACAGTCAGTTCATGTGTGATTTAGTCTACTGCATGACCATGATGGTGACTTAGTGACCCCATTTAGGGCGTCCGTGAATTTGTTTTCTAACGTCTCACCAGCGTTCAATGTAAAGTGTTACGTGCAGACTGCGTCTGAAACTACTGTCTTGCGATGCTGATGAGAATGTGTGTTTCCAGGGCAACCTTATCCTCTGTCCGGCAACTCAGGGTCTCCCTCACCTCAGCCAGCGACCAGCCTTCTGAGACACTCATGAACTACTTCAAGGTGAGTAGTACTGAATTTGGACTGCTTTACCCATGGGGTTGCACATTTCCACAATGTAGACCTTCTGCAATTAATCCTTGATATCACTCTTTTCGCAAGAAAGCTATATTTTACATCTCCCGATAGATTTGAAGAGGGCTGTATAGTTGTAAGACTTATAAAGTTAAGGGACCAGCAGTAATCTACATTAACACTTCAGTTTCACTTTCTCAAAGTTTCATTGATTGGTGAGTGACTGTTGATGAGTCAGTTAATGTGTTTAACGGCTTTGGTTGTGAGAGATCCGGAATTGATTAGAGAGTGACTATTTCCAGAACTGCACAGTGAACCCGACAGAGGAGATCATTAAGAGGACTGAGCACCTGGGAGAAGTGTTCAGCCACGCTTTCGCTCAGGTGGTCGGGCCTGGCTGCTCAGGCGCAGGCAACCAGGTACGGTCACTATGGAAAACAGACTTAAATTGTTAGAAACATATTTTATGATAATGTTGTATTGTCCTAAGAATGCAAGGGATCAAGTTTTATTGTTAATTATTGGTCTCAACCTCAAGTTATTGGTTTTGGACGGTGGCAATATTTGGGGTCCGTTTTTGTCTGATGGCTTATTGTCAAGATAATCTAGTCTTTGTGTTCTTTTGTGGGTTGTAATATTGGCTCTGTGCGTCAATGCTGTTGGTGTTCTTGTTCTCCCCCAGAGGTTTGCCCTTGGCGTGCGTCTGTGCTACAGAGTAATGGAGTCCATGCTGAAATCGGTAAATCAGCCACAAGTCATATCCACGTGCTATAACAAGTCATAACTCCTGTTCCCCGATCGGATTTATAACAACCGGGTCTTTTTGTTTGTTTGTTTGTTTTACGCAGGAGGAAAAAAGGCTGTCCCAACACAACTTCAGGTAAGATTGATCTCCTAAAACATGATATCATGACCTTGTTTATTAAAGGAAAAGTTAACCGAGTCACACTCATATGACTTAAAACCCCCCCATTTGTTCTTTTCCATTTCAGTCAACTTCTGAATAACTCCACATTCCATACGTCTCTCTTGTCTTGCTCCCTGGAAGTAGTCATGGCAACGTACGGTAGGTTTATGAGTTGCACTACGATGTCATACAACTCATACCATCATTTCAAAAAATAGAAACCGCATGATTGGTATTGCCAAATTAATGTGACACAAGTATTTAGCAGAAAAGTCTGCTGTAAAGCACAAAGTCATCATTATTGTTCTTCATTTCTCTTTTTACCATTCTGCCTCTGTTAAACCATATGTTTATGTTTCTTATTTATTTTGTCCCGGTAGGGAGTGGTCTGTCCACGGACACGGACCTGAGTTTCCCCTGGCTCCTGGGCGTGTTCAAGCTCCACGGCTTTGACTTCTACAAGGTGATCGAGAGCTTCATCAAGGCAGAACCCAGCCTGAACCGTGAGATGGTGAAGCACCTGGAGCGCTGCGAGCACGTGATCATCGAGAGCATCGCCTGGAGAGCGGTGAGTGAGAGAACGTTTTGATTACACCTCGTTTCTCTCTCTGAGGGAGAACATTCAGTGCAAACAACTTGACCTGTGAGCTGATGACCTGTGAGCTGATGACCTGTGGCGTGCTGAGATTTGAGTGGACATCATGACAGCACACATGCTCACAGTTTGGTAAACGCGGTGTTAACGTGTGACAATCGTGCAATAAACGCGTGCTAAGCGTGTGGTAAACGTGCAGCAAACATTACCTCTACTTTTCAGATTAGACCTGTCCCTTATGCTGTGCCTGTGAGGGCAGCGATAGTGACACACACTATGTTTTTCTCTCAACAGATTATTTATTGATGAAATTCAATTCAACACCTATATCTAAATACATACATGCAAATCAAATCCTCACACAATTAGACTTAATGCTAACGAAAAAAGTAACTACAAAGCAAAAACCATTCAGCTTACTTCGATACACGTATGTTAGCTAAGAGCCGATCTTATTAGTGTTGACTAGTAAACCATCCTCATTGGTGGAGACTAGCAGATGATCTCATTGCTGTAGACAAGCGGACGCCCTCATTGCTGTAGGCAAGCGGACGCCCTCATTAGCGGAGTGTGTGGGCCTTCACTGGCTGGCGCTGCCCCCGCTGCTGGCCGTGTCCCTGTGCGCCAGGCCGCTGGACACGTAGTAGATGAGGGGGTTGAAGCAGCAGTTGGCGCTGGCCAGCGAGAGCACCACGGGGTGCAGGGCCTTGGTGGCCTTGGCCAGCGGACAGCTCTGCAGCAGGCCCAGGTGGGTGAGCGTGTAGCCCAGCAGGTTGAGGTGGTAGGGCGTGAAGCAGAGCAGAAACACCCCCAGCACCCAGTAGATGACGGTGAGGGTGTGGCGATGCCGGTTGTGGTGCTGCCGCGTGCCGCCGTGGTGGTGGTGGCCGCGGCGGGACGTTTTGCGGGTGCGTCGCCGGGGTTGCCGCCTGAGCACGCGCAGCACGCTGCAGTAGCTGAAGAGCAGCAGCAGCGCCGGCAGCTGGAACGCTGCCTGGACCAGCACCAGCGCCGCCAGGATGAAGGCCCGGTTCTGGCGCGAGGACGGGTCCAGCAGGCAGGGCTGGTGGTGCTGGGCGGCGGCGGAGCGCAGCAGGGGCAGTGCCAGGCTAAGGGCCAGCACCAGGCACCAGATGCCTGCGCTGATGAGGCGCGCCGTGCCCACGCGCCGCAGCCGCTGCGCCAGAGGGTGCACCACGGCGAAGTAGCGGTCCACGCCAATGCACACCAGGAAGAAGATGCCCCCGTACAGGCTTATATACTTCAGCGTGAACGTCAGCTGGCAGAAGATGCCCCCAGGATACCAGTCAGGGGCAGAGTCCACCGATGAGGATGATGAAGATGAGGAGGAGTGAGTGGCCTTGTAGTGGTAGTAGTAGATGCGTAGAGGCAGAGACACCACGAAGAAGAGGTCGGCCACGGCCAGGTTGGTCATGTAGACGGTGGTGCTGGTGAGGGCGCGGGGGGAGAGCCACAGGCGGCGGAATGCCAGAGCGTTGCTCGCCAGGCCCAGCACAAAGATCACGCTGTAGGACACCTGGTAGTAGGTGAAACGGTAGCTGGTGTCCAGCGTGCAGTTGGGCTGGATGGGAGCATCCGTGCGGTTCCACAACCCCATGGCGTGCCGCTTGACAGGGACAGTTTCGCCTCGCGACGTTCCTCTCTCACCTTCGGAGTTCTGGCGAGATCCTTTCCATGGGTAGGGAGGGCACTGCCTAGAGTAAATGAGAAGAAGTTGTTTGGCTAGTTAAAGCTGGAAGATTTGTGTGCTTTCATAAAATCCGCTGCGTCCACGCGCCATTTTTAGAAAACAGCACATAAAACGTAATGAACTCCTCCTTTTACGGTCTGCCGGGTGTTGACTTAAGATATTTGTGTAGTCTTCCTGCAGAGAGACAGTATAGTGTGCCCAGCTGTGTGTGTTTGATGTGTGTATGAGGCCGGATCATCCCCTCAGTCCTCTGTTAAAATGGATAACAGAAATTTTCCACCACCCCCCTCCCCTTATTCTAACGGCCCCTTTCCCCACAAGTCCAGCGCAACCTTTACAATGTGGACTTCCAAAAACATCTACATCTAAGTCATATCTTCCCATGCTTATAAATTCTGGCTAAAAGCCTTAATCATGATCTGAAACTTAGACCAGTTGTGCAGACTTGCGTAAGGTATTGAAGAGTGAATAATAGAAAATAAGTGTTTTGTTTTTTATTGTTTGTTTGTTGATATGTTCTGTGCTGTTTTTAGGAGAGTATGCCACTTTCACCATAGTCTTTGATCTTTAGTGTTTTTCGTTCATGTTTAAGTGTCATACTTTCCCTTGCCTGGGAGGTATGCTGACATATGTCTGGGCTTGATTCCTCAGTCAGGAATTCCTGGCATTAGACATTTTGGGAAAAAGGTTTCATAATGGCAGGCAAGACAGTTGTACGATTGGAGTAAAGATTCAAAGATTCCCACAACTTGTGGCTTTTACTTTGAATATCCACTTTTAATAGTGACGCATCTCGGTCAACAAAATGTTCTTGTTGCCATGTAAGTCAGTGGTGCCATTACAGGTACTATGAAATGGATTTATTCTAGAGGAAGCTGACACACCCTACCGTGCTAATGTCACATTTGATCTGATCTGTAATAAAATGATCCGACAAATAACGAAATACTTCACACAAACGTGCCATTTACTTTCAGTCTTTTGGTTTTGCAACCCTACAAATAGTCTGAGGAGCAGACACGCAACAGGAAAAAGGACCAAAGACCAAAAACCTCAGAAACAGACCATGCAAACCAAAAGATATAAAAGCATGAAGTAGCTCGTCTGTGCAGACACGCAACAGGCATATTTCGGCACGACAGCTTGAGCTCACATACAGTGGTGTAATTAGATGATGCTACCCCTTACTTCTCATTATGCCAGTATTACAAATTCTTCCCAGCCTGGGTGAACAGGGTTTTTCTTTTATAGCTCAAGGTTCACAAAACACCAAACCAGACCGTGCAATTCCATACCATGAGCAGGGAACTTACTTACCATGTAGTAAACACTCTTAGCCGAATGTCCTTCTGTTCTTCTCTCTCCTGAGCCGTCCTGTGTTGCTGTTTAATGAAAAGTAGCTGTAGCTGGGTTGGTAGTGGTGTTGGTATTGGCAGTAGTAGTAGCTGTAGTAGTAGCTGTAGTAGTATCTGTAGTAGTAGTAGTGGTTGTGCTAGTAGTAGTGTAGTTATTGTGGCTTAGGTGCAAATGGAGGCTCTACCTGAATGGCTCTTCATGTATGAAGCCCTCTGACATGGTCACACTGAATCAATAAATATCAGCCTTCAGTGCAGCGCACACTCAGGTAGGGACCTGGTCAAACACTACACGTCTCACACACACACACACACACACACACACATGTATAGAGTACACTTCACGCACACACGCATGGAGTGAACTACACGCGCACACACACACACACACACATGTATGGAGTACACTACATACGCACACGCATAGAGTACACTACAAACACACGCATTGAGTACACTACACTACACTACACACACACACACACACACACACACACACACACACACACACACACACACACACACACACTCACACACATGCATAGAGTGAACTACACTCATAGTGCACACTGCACGCACACACATAGGGAGTACACTACACACATATTTATAGCCGTTATATACATATATATATAAAATACACTCTTAACATTTGTCCATCATATCCAATCCTTTTGTGTGCACCTATGCTCAAAGATCAGATATGACAGTCAAATTTGTTTAGGGATATTTTACAGTGTGGATGAGTAAGAATGATTGATGTGTGTTTAGATGTGCATGGAAGCATGTTGTAGGGAATAACCGTTACGCTCACAGCTTACAGAGAAGCACATGTATAGATGTGCTGGCAAAGACTGAGGGAAATTCATTCTGTTATGTTGGGAAGGAGAATCCCTGTCTCTCTCTGGAATCCCTTCCAACCACACAATAATTGACTGCCCTCTGTGTGTTTCTTCTGTGTCCAGACTACAAGAAATGCATATAAAACACGGTATGGCATGTACATTCTTTTATTGTGTGTCAATAGGATGCGCCAACATGCACCTTATATTTGTGTTATGCAGTCAAAATAGACCTGAGCTTGTGAAACTACGGCCTACTAGGCCTACTTGTTTTTTTTATGGATTGAAGGTTTATATGTCTTGGTTTTTATCATTTGTTTTGAGTGCAACGTTGTTGATGACATAATCTGGATGGTAGCTGCACCAATGGAAAAAAAGATTTTCCTGAGGGCAAGTTCACACTTCACAGTGCAGCACACCAGGCAATGTTCAGACATGCTTCTTACTCATGGCATCTTAACTATCTTACCCCCCCCCCCCCCCCCCCACCCCGCTCCCTCTGAAATGAAGAGATCTCTGTAGATCTAGCCATTCTAGCCATATAAGAATTTTTTTCCAGGAAATGGTCTTACCTTAGTCGTTAATAAGGTTCAGTTTTGACTGACGCTTCTATGTGAAACTACGTTCAGGCATAATCAGTGTGAAGTGTGCTATTTGCATAGTTATGCAACGTTCTGAGAAGCAACAGTGAGCTCACATGAACAAACTTACATGAACATACTTAGGTCCTGTTTCTCCAAATACATTTCCCACAGATCAGTATCTATGGTCAAAAAAGGCATTCAGTGCAGTTTTCTTTGGAGTTCAGTAATGAATGCAATTGTGTTATTTATGTCAGTTATGTAATCCGTTTTAGATACCAAGATCATGTTTGATTTTACAAACAACAACCACTGCTGAGGAAATGTCAAAAATGTGAAAACTATCATGAATATGAATGACTGATGATATATACTGTATATCGTATAAAATAATCCAACACAGCACAAATCAGTCCTTTAAGTAAACCATCCAATAGAAGTTTCACTTTGAGGCACATAACTTTTTTTTTTACTAATAACAGTCTGTTCAGACGGTTGATTCATCAGGTCTGAACTTTTGTCTGATAGTCTGCAGTCTGGGACTGTTCTGGAGGGTTTCTCTGAGCTTGATGTCGTTTCGAATGCTCTGCGTCTTGCGTTTTATGGAGTTCTGGATAGCCTCCGAGGTGAAGTAGTACACCACAGGATCGAAGCAGCAGTTTGTCACCGTGATGCAAAGCGTTATGGGATTGATGGTTCTCGCTACAGACTCCACTGGGCAGCCTTTGAGGACGTCGCTCCTCACCAGGGTGTAGAAGATCAGGTTGAAGTTGTAGGGGATGAAACAAAAGCAGAATGTCATCAGGTGGACGAAGATCATCCGCAGAATCTTTATCTTGTTCAGCTGACCTCCGCGAGACAGCGTTTGCGGGTTTCGCAGCGTCCGGAGGACCATAGTGGAGCAGACAAGGTTGAGCAGAAAGGGGATGAGGAAGCCCACTGTCTCGATGAACACCACCACTTTAGACAGCGTTGACTGCCACTGCTTCTCAGAGAAGTTCTCGAAGCAGTAATTAGTGGTGCTTTCGTTTTGGTTTATCAGTGCGGTGGTCTCCATCATGAAGCAGGTGGGAAGGCTGCCAGATAGCACCACCAACCAAACGACACAGCAGGCGATCTTGGCGTTCCGTTTAGTCCTTAGCGTTCTAGAACGGAGAGGATAAACAATGGCCAAGAATCGGTCTACGCTGATGCACGTGAGAAACAGTATGCTGCCGTACATGTTTGTGTAGAAAGCGGCCATAGACAGCTTGCAGAGCACTGGGCCAAAGGGCCAGTCACGGTTGATGAAGTAGAAGATCCGAAACGGCAAAGTCAACACAAACATCAAGTCTGATGCCGCCAGGTTGATCATGTAGGTTGTGGTCTCGTTTCTCAGATTTAGAGTACAAGCGAAAATGTATATGGCGGCCAAGTTGAAGAGCAGTCCAAAGATAAACACCAGGCTGAAAACAGTGCTGTATAAAGTGTATTTGAAGTCATCCTGGATGTTACAGTCCTCTTGTGCTGCAATTAAGTGGTCCGCTGTCAGTGTGGTTGTGTTGTGCATCTTCAGCTGTCGATTTTGTGGGAGGAAAAAAACCCACTTTGCTGAAGCAGACCCACTGTTTTTTCCCTGGCAGGAAATACTCTCCTAGTAGCACTTCTGAGTCAAAAAAACACTTTTCATGTTTTCACAAAACATGGTTGCTGTGTCACTACAAATGATTGTGTTTCAGTTCAGCTCTTCCCAACACACAGCATTAACATTTCAGGCTTACCTCCATTAGACCAGTAGACATCGGTTCAAAGCTTATTCTAATCTGCTTTTTTAAGTAGAGGTTGTTACCAGTTAGAGGTTGGTACTTGTATTAGATCCTCTGCTTCTTTCTTTGTCCTTTTGTGTTGTTCTGTAGTATCCATTCACAGCTCAGTATTTCTTCATTAGTTCGATGTCCTTTCGGATTTACTCTGGTCTGTTGAGCTCTGTCCTCGGTGGCTTTTGATCACACCCGTGTGTGTGTGTGTGTATACGTGTTTCCTCTGTGTCTATCTCTGTCTAGGCTTGCCGCTCCCCAGCCCTGTAGCTCTTTCACCACATTGTCCACTCCCCTCGTTTCTGTTCACTTCAAGCCCACAAGGCACACAGTTCTCACAAACCAGGTGCTCAGGCACCTGACGAGGGCTGAACTGAAGCAACAACTTGCTCTGTCAGACACAGGGGGGGGAGGGGGAGCCGGTCGAGAGGTGGGAGGAGTCGAAGCGCACAACCCTCCCAGTCCATTATGCAGTTCTGCTTTCAAAAGCCACCTATGAGGCACAGGGCATGGAGGGGAGATAAAGAAGATGATTTTCGTTAGCATGATAAGGTTCTGGGGGAAGTTTTGTGCTGTGGTCGAGTGGGTTGGCCGTGGGTTAGGGGTTAGGCTCTGGGGCGCTCTCTGGGTGCATGTTTGCAGAGCGCGGCGGTGATTGGTGGCTTACGAGCTGAGACATGTTGCAGAGGAATGAGAGCAGGCGAGGCTGGCACAGGAAGAGGTGTGGTGAGGTTCTGACTCAAGCCCTGATAGGGTTAGAAAATAATACAAATGGAAACAAAAACACCCCACCATTTCTAGACTTTGACCCTCCGCCCGCCAGTGAAGAGATATGAGAACCAACTACTCACAGTACTCGTACACATACACATTGTTTGCATTTTACTTCTCTTTTTCTATTTCTTAGAAACTCACTCACCAACCACTCCCTCACACACTCACACACACACTCTCTCTCCCCTCTCTCTCAATTTCTAAAGAAGCTTTATTGGCATGACCAACATGTTCTACAGTATTGCCAAAGCATTTGGGTTGGGTGTATAATTTGTGATTACATATATCTATACACAAGGTACATCAGAAGGGGAAAAGGAGAAGTGGGAACCATAATTAAAATACATAGTAATCATCATCAAGAGAATCTCTTATACTCTCTACTAGTGTTTGGGTGTTAGTGTGTGTGCACACCTCTTACAAACAAATGAGTGTGTCAAGAGTCCCAAGGTCGCATGATAAAACCTGTCATCGGTTGTTTTGCAAAGCACAACCTCTAATTTTCAGTGTTGTCTCGACAGCATTATTTCTCCTCTCTAAACGTGTTTTTTTTTATAACTCATCTTCAGCTCTTTTGGCTCAGTGTCATTTAATAAGCAAGGAAGTCGAACGCGGAAATTCTTTCCGATTTTCCATCCCTGCCCTTAGCCAAACAGCAGGGTTGACATATGATAAGTGTTTCTTGTCATCACTACGCACGGTCCTTTCCTCCATGCCCAGTGCTGTGGACACAGCTGGACAGCCTGATAGCAGTGGCACACAACAACAGCGGTGTGATTGGCAGGAGTGGGTTACAGCCCAACAAGCCTCCTGGAACCCCACAACGTTCATATTGATGACAGTTTGTCACAGTTAAAAGAACTAGACTCTTGGTGGAGAGCTTCTATATCATTTGTTACCTGTTACCTGTGCTCCATCAAATGAGTGAAAAATATTTATATGAGGAAAGCCTTTCTATTTCTGGTGTGTGTGTGTGTGTGCCTGTGTGTGCCTGTGTGTGTGTGTGTGTGTGTGTGTGTGTGTGTGTGTGTGTGTGTGTGAGCCTTTGTGTTTGCATCTGTATGTATGTGTTTGCGCCTGTGTGTTTGTATCTGTATGTGCATCAGAACTCGCACCCACTCAGACTCCCATGCACTTACACACACTCTGTCTCACTAATGCCCTGTGTTTCCCCTGCAGGACTCCCCTCTGTTTGAGCTGTTGCAACTGGCTGGAGAAGAAGGCCGTCTGGAGCCAGCGGAGCCCCCCGCCTTCCTCCACCAGCCCCCCCAGCACCTCCACACTGCCGCAGACCTGTGAGTTCTGTTTTTTGAATGGTCTTCTAAAAGTTTGGAGTGGTGTAGTTGGTCATGATACTTCCTCCACCAGCCCCTCCCCCCCCAGCACCTTCACACTGCCGCAGACCTGTGAGTTCTGTTTTTTAAAAGGTCCCCTCAAAGGTCCCCAGACAAAGTTTTGCTTTGTCTGGTTGGTCATGATACTCCCTCTACCAGCCCCCGCCCCCCCCCCCCCCCCGGCACTTCCACACTTCTGCAGACCTGATTTTTGAATGGTTCTCACAAAGTTTCAGTTTGTCTCGTTGGTCAAGATACTCCCTCCACCAGCCCCCCCATCCCCTCCACGCTGCCGCAGACCTGTAAGTTCTGTTTTTTAAATGGTCCTCACAAGGTTTCGGTTGGTCTCGTTGGCCCCCAGCCCCTGACGTAGACCAGCAAAGAGGTAGTACAGCTCTGGAACCAGTTTTCCTGGCCGTGAGCCAGTTCTTTGGGGGTCGAAACTAGAAGAATTGGTTTGAGATTAGGCTCTGAACCAGCCCTGGTGGAAAAGGGGGTACCTGTCGACCGGACCTGGCCCTGAACTGGCTTGGATACGGCTCAGGTACGGCAGATCTAGTTCCCCTCCCCCTTCAGTTACACACCAAGCCTGTGGTCGGGCCTTGTTGTGGTCCTGCCTGGATGTTTTACGGTTGACGGAGTACCGTCACTATAGTTGCACTCTGACTGACCATAGCGCTGAGCCTGGCTCTTTGGCGCCGACATCAGAATACCTCCTGTAGACCGAGACTTGAGGCCAGATGGGATGGCTGCCCTCTCCTTTCGCTACAGTGTGGCAGATCTAGAATTACAGATTGTAGAAATTACTATATGGCTTCACAGTCTCACTGATGCACAGGAGGAAGTGAAATACCCGATGGGGATGTGGGTAACAAGACTGTAGTGGCTTGTTCCATGACCTCTATAGAAACTGGGTAGAAAACGCATCTGTGTGCTAATAAGTAACTGCAGTATGTGGGAAAGTAGGAAGTTCTTCACACAGAAACGATGATTGTGTCCACTCTTGTCTTGTAGTTCTGTGAGCAGATCAATAAGGGTGTCAGGGGCTGTTCTGTTCCTGGGTTATATGCTGTGTTCTGTGGTACATCTGCTTTCGTGTCTTTTCAAAGAGTATCACTCCGATGAGTAAAACCTCATACCTATCGGTGTCGGACCTTTTATTTTTTATGCTAAACTTCCACTGCGACAACAAGAGCATGTGTATTTATGTGCTTCAAGAGAGAGGGAAGTGCCAGGTGTGGTACTGAAAAGCGTATTATTTTCACTCACATCTTTCTGTTGCTCTTTGTGTTTATATTGTCGTTGGAAATCTCCAAACCAAGCCTCAGGAGTATGTGAAGCATACATACAGAGGGGAGAAGTTCATACAGTGTCTGGAACATTCAGTCATTCAGTGCAGAGTATTCTAATACTTCCAAGTCTCCTCCTAGTTTCACATCATCAATTGTCACAGTGGACTTTCTGTGTAACAGTGTAACCTTTTGGCCTTTCACTATCATGTAGTCCTATTCTTAGTAACCGGTTAACACTTGCCTTTCTGGAATGATGGCGGTGGCAGAGCGGTCGCCCCTTAGCCACATGTTAGTGATAACAGCTCCTGCTAGCTAGCTCATAGAATGATCAGGGTTAGTGAAATTAACCCTTCAATATCACAATTTGATGAACGTATTTCTGAAAACCTTACTGTGTTGAAAGTGGAATAGTATAGAATGGTGGTTCTTTATTGTTTATAGTGTATGTTTGTTTATTGTTTGAACCAATATACCATAGAAATTCCTGGTAGGTGTTCACTTACTTGGCAATGAAAACGTTTCTGATTCTGATTCTTGTAGCTTTGCTGGTTGTAACACTGCACAGCAGCTTTTCGAGATTTCTCAAGGGTGGATCATACATTGGGAGGAAGTGAAAGGGTTTGTATGACTACCAGGGATTCCCTGACTATGAACGTATTAGGTCATTAGACATTAGCATGAATGAACAGCACTATGTGTATATGTGTCCATCTTGAGAAAGGCAGAGTAAGCATAGGTCTTAGAATGGAACTGTTGGGACCTGGTGTAACAGGACCTCCTTGCTTTGTGGAAAATGACTACCTTGCATATTTTGCACTTGTCTGGGATTTTAGAGCGTTTAGACGCATTATGCAAGAAGGGGAATTGGGCATTCTCTGAATCTGAGGTTATGCACAGTCTGTGTTGCCATCAAGGGCTTTGTTCTTTTTATTTATTTTTTTTATTTTTTTTTATAAATAGGTCTCAGTCTTTTTGTCTGAAATGATTGGAGCTGTTCAGGTTATCAACTTAAAAAATAAATAAAAATAAATACGCTTTTCTGCTACCATATGCTCTACGCAGGCCAAGCACAGATAGACCCCAAGTGGTGCTCAAGCACCTGCTCGTTTGCTCTAGAGGAGAAAAGTGCCCCTTCTGCTGAAGCCAGAGGCGGAGATCCCATTTCTTTGTAGTGGGGAGACAATACATGGTAACATTTCAGAGGGGACATGAAAAAGTTGCTGTCTGGCCGTATTGCCCTATCTCTCTGTATGTTTCCTGCGAACTGCGTTTGCTACCTTGCAGGACTAGACAGATAGCTAACACAGCTTAGCTTCAAAGATGATGAATTTCAAGTGAAACCACAAGTCTTTTTTTCTCTTCAGATCTGCACCGCTGTATCCGGGGTATGTTTCACGTGCTTCGTTACTGCATTGGAATAAATATTGCACACTTTACTGGAAAAAAGATTGCGCCCTTTACTGGACTAAAGACAGATTGCTGCATCAACCACAAAAGAAACTCCCTTTTTCTTAGAAACACAGATTGCTATATCAAACTTCCTTTTTTCCAAAAAAGCGCTGGCGGGCCAGAATTGGTCTGGGGGCTAGCTGCTGACGACTCATGGTATGCTACTGGGCTGATTGACTGAAACAGGGAGCTGACAGTAGTCCCGCCCATTGGAAATAGCATGTGAACCAAAACACTTTGGGAATAGGGGATCATGATTTTTCAACACTTAAAAAACACATTTGTTTTATGCTTATAATAAGCACCGCTTGTGTTGTCAGGCTTTTGTTTCATATTACTATATTATTCAAAAAATTGTATTTGTGTTTACAATGATTGTTGAGGGGGGGACAACTTTATAGTAGAGGGGGACACGTCCCCCCTGTCCCCCCCGGGATCTCTGCCTATGGCTGGAGCCCACTTTTTTCTTCATTTATCAATATTTATATTTTAGAATAGAAATTACTCTCTCATCAATTTCCCCCAAAATGCGTTTTTCTACTGACGGGGCACTTATTTGAGTTCTTGTAAGAATTTCGCCCTGACATGCTCCACGGCGGTCAAAAGCCCCTGCCACGCCCCTCCCTCCTCCTCCTCCACTTAGTGCTCATGCAGTGCTGAGCGCCAGGCCAAACGGCTGCAGCCTAGGCCTACTTCTTGCCGACCCGCAGCCTCAGACGAACAGGTAATGACGGTGTTTGTGCAATCCCCCGACGTTGTTTGATGATAATTTAACCACAACATTAGCGCCACTGAAAATATTACGCCGCAACTGCTCCAACGTTTCCTTAAAAAATAAACAAACAAAAAAACTCACGAAATCCGTAATTTCAAAGACTTGTCCTGCTGTTTACTGACATTTGTCATGTAAAATGAAGATGGAGAGGGACAAGGATACAGACAGACAGGCAGGCAGGCAGACAGGCAGAGACTTAAAAGGCAAATTTACTGTTCTACAAATTAGACAAGTCCACTCATTTTGTTTAATTTTAAATAGTTATTATTGAAATGAGAGGTAGGTCTTAAGTTGAGCTACGTACATGACAGTCTGGTGAGGTATACTGCTGTATATTATTAGTGTAATGCTGCTTATGCTTCAACTCTGTAAAAAAAAAAAACAGTAAAAAAAATTGTGTGTTCTGTGTTGTCAGCTGTATAGAGATTATGTAAGTCACTCTTGATTATTATGCACAGCATTGATTTATCTCCTCTACAACATTTGCAGCATAATGACAAGAAAAGAGAGACTCCAAAAGCAGAAGCGCAGGGAACTGTAGCAAGCAGCTCAGGGTAGCAACTCTCTTTAATCTTAGATGAGGCCATCAAATAGTAAAACACCTGAGGGGAAATCAGTAACCCTACCTGTTCCAGAGGAGCCCATGATAAATTGAGTAAGTTTCTTAACAAAACAAAAATAAATATATAATTTCAAAATATCCTCTGAGGCTATCAAAATTTTTGTTTATTTATTAGTTTTAATTTCATGAATCATTTTGGCGATGGGTGCCCTTTTTTTGGGTTTGAGCACTTGACCCCCAAAATGTCTGTGCACGTGCCTGGCTCTACGCCTAGATGATCAGGGGTTTATCATACAGCAAGATAATGACCCAAAACATACCTCTGTCAGAACCATCTTAGATAAGAACAAGATGCCAGGCCTTAAACCATGGGATGGCCTGCACTGGTCTCCTGACTTAAACCCCATTGAGCTGGTCTGGAGTGAAGAGGACGGAAGGGTAAAAGCAAAGCAAAGCAAAGCAAAGCAAAGCAACCAACAAGTGCAACACACAGTTGATTTTCACTGTTGACAGGATGCCACGAGTCTGTTTAGCTGTTTTATCTCCTGCCTGTCTCCTCTCCACAACATGATTGAAGGTGAGTCATTTTCACTGACATTAGTCATTGGGCCAATGATTCAGTGGAGGTGGACGTTTCCGCTGCTTATAGTTGCCCCATGGTAACAACAACAGTCTGCTCAGTATTACCTCTATTCATAATGTTATTGTAGGGTTTACAGCAGCACACACCTAGTCACATTGCGTGACGTTCATGGCCAGAATGGATGTTGGGAAAGTGGTTCTGGAGGGAGAATGTCGTAACCTGTGTGGCAAACAACTGATCACACACACTGGGTCTCTGCTTCAGCACCGCCAGCTCTGTGCCAATCCTAGATACTGTATACCTTCAGAATCCCATGGGATGACGTGTCTTTGTTTACAGTTTCAGTATGCTACAGGAAGCAATGCTAATGCTAACTGCAGCCCAGGCGTAACCCATCTAATTTGCTTTCTACAGCTACCTGTCTCCTGTGCGGCCGAGCAGATCCCTGCCCCCAGTGCAGGACCGGAGCCCCCCCAGGACCACCCTGCCATCATCACCCCCCCCTCAGCCCCTTGCCCAGGCCCCCAGACCCCCCAAGTCCAACTCTCTTAGTCACTTCTACAAGAAATGTGAGTTGGTTGCTCGTTTTATTTATTAATTTATATTATTGTTATTTATTTATTTTTTAAATCATATCTGTAGTTGGCAGCTGCTGCTGAAAGGTTTCTCAAAGGTGGTTTGGCAGTTATAAGCATCTTAACACTGACACCTAAACCTATAACTCATGGTAGGGCCAATACATATGAACCCACAGCCCTTGCTCAAGCTTGAAACATATTTAGGATATGAGTAGGCAGTGACAAATCAAAGCTGAAAGAAGCAAAAAGAGACAGGGTGGTGTACCTGAGGCAGTTATAAATCAGATGTACAGATTCAGTAGTGTTCAGGAGGTATAACTCACCCTAAGGATGGTAGCGAAGAGTTATTTCTGATTATTATTTCTTATAACACATCGTGTGTGTGGTTGGCAGTGTACAAATTATTATTATTATTATTATTTAGAATTTCCTTTATCTTTAGGAAACTTAATATGCATAATAACCTGATGAATTCTTATTTTGAAGCCTAGTGCTACCGTTAGAGAAAGTAATGCGTTTTTTGAAGAAAAGAAAAAAACGTTACGTTGGTTGTCAATGGTAACCATTCAAGAGCATTGATATGGAACGACGATTTAACTTTTCTACTGGGACTACGTCCAAGGTGTCCGGTTAAACGAACTTAATGTACACCCCATTAGCCAATCAGAAAACAGTATTTCGCTCCAGAGGGAGATAAGGAGGTATAACTTACCCTAAAGATCGTAGCGAAGAGTGTCTTATAACACATCGTGTGTGCGGTTGGCAGTGTACAGATTCAGTAGTGTTCAGGAGGTATAACTCACCCTAAAGATCGTAGCGAAGAGTGTCTTATAACACATGGTGTGTGTGTGTGGTTGGCAGTGTACAGGGTGGCTTACCTGCGGCTGAAGAGGCTGTGCACTCGACTGCTGTCTGACCACCCGGAGCTGGAGCTCATCATCTGGACCCTGCTGCAGCACACCCTCAAGGACGAGTACGAGCTGCTCAAGGACAGACACCTGGACCAGGTACTCACTCCATATGGACCCATAGTGTGAGACATTAAAATTAGCCTGCATGGACCCCTAGTGTGTGCGACATTAAAGTTACCCGGCATGGACCCCTAGTGTGAGACATTAAAGTTACCCGGCATGGACCCATAGTGTGAGACATTAAAGTTACCCGGCATGGACCCATAGTGTGAGACATTAAAGTTACCCTGCATGGACCCCCCTAGTGTGTGCGACATTAAAGTTACCCTGCATGGACCCCTAGTTCGTGCGACATTAAAGTTACCCTGCATGGACCCCTAGTGTGTGCGACATTAAAGTTACCCGGCATGGACCCCTAGTGTGAGACATTAAAGTTACCCGGCATGGACCCATAGTGTGAGACATTAAAGTTACCCGGCATGGACCCATAGTGTGAGACATTAAAGTTACCCTGCATGGACCCCTAGTGTGTGACATTAAAGTTACCCTGCATGGACCCCCCTAGTGTGTGCGACATTAAAGTTACCCTGCATGGACCCCTAGTGTGTGACATTAAAGTTACCCTGCATGGACCCCTAGTGTGCGACATTAAAGTTACCCTGCATGGACCCCTAGTGTGTGACATTAAAGTTACCCTGCATGGACCCCTAGTGTGTGAGACATTAAAGTTACCCTGCATGGACCCCTAGTGTGAGACATTAAAGTTACCCGGCATGGACCCCTAGTGTGTGACAATAAAGTGACCCTACCCTTACACTACGCTGGGAAACAAGTCAAGTTGCACAAACAAACAAAACAAGAATTTCAGATATTAAGAGGAGATCTATTCTCTGAATTCCTCATAAACCTATTAAACTATGAAACATAAATGTTTAGATGAATGTTTAAATGTGTTCAGGCCCATCTGAAGATATTGTGGTGTGTGCGTGAGTGCGTGTGCGTGTGATAGAGTGAGTATGTGAGCGAGAGAATAAGTAAGGGCTTGGTTGCCACGCTTTCCGTCACTGGTATGACTGTGCGCTTTGAGTCATTGAAAAAGCGCGTTATAAATAAAAGGTATTATTATTATTATTACCATTTGCCAGGCAGTTGTAGCCCAGGAACACCCAACAGTGAGGTTAGCTTGGCAGCATTTCTTCCCCCAGGTGGGAGCCCGAGCCCATGGCCTCCGTGTGAGCACCTTGCTCTACCAGTTGAGCTAATGACACTTCTGACGCCAGTAAAATGAAACGGCATTTTTAACAGGACTGTAAGCGCCCTGAGGCACGAGCACTAATCAGTCTCGTCTCCCTTTCTCTCCCTCCCTCTGTCTCTCCCTCCCTCCCTCTGTCTCTCCCTCTCTCTCACACGCCAGCTGATGATGTCGGCCATGTACGCCATCTGCAAAGTGAAGTTTGTGGACCTGCGCTTCAAAACCATCGTGACCGCATACAAAGAACTCCCAAATACAATCCAGGAGGTGAGGACATCACATTTACACCCTAATGATCTGTTTGGGGGAAGCTGTGTTTGGGGATGCTGAGTAGTATCTGAGGCTATTTTTCTTTTCATTGTTTACTCACACATTTTTGTATGTATTCTGTTGTAGTCGTTAGCTTTGTTTATTGATTTTTTTCTTTTTTTTCTGCATACATCCTTAGCAGTAGTGACTCCTTTACCTCCACCAAGGACATTATGGTTTTGTTTCCGTCTGTCTGTCAGTAGGATTACGCAAAAACTAACAGGCTAATTTTCATTAAAACCTGTTGGGAGGGGTGTAGCATGGGCCAAGGAAGAACCAATTACATTTTATAGTGGATTGCATCACGGGGCGGATCCTCAAATAGTTTTTCACTTCAATAACATTGCGACATTTGGCCTTTGCAGAGGTGTGCGCTCTCCGATGGACCTTGTAGTTAATTAGTAATTCACTTATTTTTCTTTTTAGTCACTCATTTGTGTTTTGCATATGCATGAAACAGTGGGTTGAATTTCTGTAGGACCTGATCCAGATTCTATTCTTCCTGTGTTTCAGACATTTAAGCACGTCCTGATCAGTGAGGGCAAGTATGACTCCATCATCGTCTTCTACAACATGGTCTTCATGCAGAAGCTCAAAACCAACATCCTCCAGTATGCCTCCTCCAGGGTGAGCTGCCATTTCTCCCTCAGCTCCCGCTAGCTGACTCTCTACTGCCCTCTAGCCACTTCAGTCCAGAAGCTGAGTTCCAAATAATAGAAGATATGAACATTGCAGTTGCAGTTGCAGTTTAACAAAAGAATAGAATTCAGTTGTTGCAAAACATTTAAAACAAAAACATTAGCACTCGATCACTTTCCAAAACAGGATGAGAATGACTTACGTAACTCATGTCAGCATCTAAATGTCATGTGCCTTACCTGACTGTGTCCCCCCCCCCACTGACGGATGTTTTGCCTCTTCCCCTAGCTTCCTACCCTGTCTCCCGTCCCGCACATCCCCCGCAGCCCCTACAAGTATCCCAACTCTCCCCTGCGCGTCCCGGGGGGCGGCAATGTCTACGTGTCGCCCATGAAGAGCTGTGCATCCCCGATGACCCCTCGCTCCAGGTCAGGCTGCTTTCACACTAGCTTTAGCAAAGTAGAACAGTATTGCAGGGGATGGCTTTCAGCCTCTCTAACTGTAATTATTTGCTTAGCTTTGCTTAGCTTCATCCTCTCCACTCTCTTTTTAACAGGATCCTAATATCACTTGGGGAATCGTTTGGGGTGAGTGGTTGTCAAAGTGTTTGGTATATGTTAATAAATACTTTTTGAATACAATTTAAAACTAAATATTTAAGAAAATAAATGACTAAAACACATTTTTAATATATAAGACACTTAGTAAATCTTAGCTGATATCTTATTATACAGCACTGTTCTGCGTTCCGGGGTTTCCTACAGAACTCTGAGCGGTTCCAGAAGATAAATGAGATGGTGAAGAGCAGTGAGGGGACCCTGAAGAGGCGGGTAGACGTCAGCTCCGGACCCAAGCCTCTGAAGAGACTGCGCTTCGACACGGACGGACAGGACGAGTCGGACGGCAGGTAGGCCATGTGTACGCCTGCGTTGTGAGAAGCACATTCCTCAAGCGCAAGACTTGAACCTCTAGACACGGGAGGCAGGCTTGAACCTCTAGACACGGGAGGCAGACTTGAACCTCTAGACACGGGAGGCAGACTCTAGGGTGCAATACTCCAACTGGACTCTAGGGTGCAATACCCCCAACTGGACTCTGGGGTGCAATACCCCCAACTGGACTCTAGGGCACAATACGCCAACTGGCATCTAGGGGGCAATACCCCCAACTGGACTAGTTTCTGAAGGCCAGGTGTCTGACTGATGGACATTGTATACAAAACCAATGCTGACTTTCCTTGCACTTTCCTGTGAATAGTGGTATCTTTTTTTTTTTTTTTTTTAATGTATAACCAGGGAACAAGTTGGCACTATTTGCAGTTGAGTGGCATTTTTTGCTGCCATTAGTGGTAGTTTGAGCTACCTTTTTCTAAGAAGCTTTAGATAACTGGACTGCAACTCTCCTTAGGGTAGCATTGCTGTTGTTCAACTTCTTCCAGTGTGAAGTAATTGGTAGCTTAGAAAGCTATGCTTCCCCAACACTGTTTTTGGGATGAGAGGATTTTTTTTAAAACGTTCACAGTTTTATTTACACCAGTGCCTTCAAACTAGTCATTTGAGTAAGTGTTGTGGTTTCCCCCATGCACATGGACATGTTGAACGCAGTTTGACTTTGTTTTGTTTTTCCTAGCAAACCCAGTGGAGGATCAGCATTGATTCAGAAGCTTACAGAAATGAGTGAGTACAGTCATGTCGTCTTACACACTACAGGTCAAATATACACAATTTCACTTCAACTTCTCCTGTCGCCATTAATGAGCTTGAGTGCGCTACCTTTGAAATCCAACAAGGGGACACGTGGCACGTTGAAAAGATCTGTGGTCTGTATGCTTCCACTGCTGCCTTGTTTGTCCATCCATCATTCATTCATTCATTCATTCATTCATTCATTCATTCATTCATTCATTCATTCATTCATTCATTCATTCATTCATTCATTCATTCATTCATTCATTCATTCATTCATTCATTCATTCATTCATTCATTCATTCATTCATTCATTCATTCATTCATTCATTCATCCATCCATCCATCCATCCATCCATCCATCCATTCATTCATCCATCCAGTTGACTGATGAGTTTTCTGCCTCTTCTAGGCTCGACCCGCAACCGGATGCAGGAACAGAAGATGAAGGAGGAGGCTGAGTCTGTGAGAGAGGAATTCACACGTGGGGAGAAGAGCGAATAAGCTTCATCTGAGATGAAGGGGGGAACGGCTTCTGATCTGTAGCCCAACCAGCCTTTGCCGTTTAGGCACAGGACTCATTGGGCCGACAGTTAAGCCAGTTCTGGATCTTGGTGAATCATGGACTTCTGAAGTTTTTTGTTTTGGATTTTTTTTAGTATTTTTTATTTTTTTTTATCCCTAGGTTTAGACTATTAGTGTAACATTGCAGCCAGGGGCCTGTGGCATGCGTTTGGCTCGTCTGTTGAATCATGTTTTTCATTTTTTTGTCTGAATTATTTTAATGTAGCAGGTTAGACTGTTAGTTTCAATATCTTGAGTGAAGAAAATCTTTAAGGACTGACCAGATAAAGAAGAAAACAAAAATGAATAAAAAAAAATTAACTTTTGAGTAGCTTTATCTAAATGGTAAATATACAACTCCTGTGGTGTTTTGTGAAATCAAATTTTGGATCATAATATATTTTAGAGGAAGTTGTCGGATAGTGTTTTGTTTGGTTTTATCTTTCGTTTTGTATTTTCTTACTGCGATGGTCCAAAGGTCTTTTTTAAGACTTTTTTTTTCAGATACTACAGTTAACTGATTTTATAATGTCTGATATACGAAAGAAATGTCTTTTTCCTGTCCTATGGAAAAAGACATAAAGCCTTTGGAAATCCTATCTGGTAAGATTAAATGTATTATTGTGTACCCCGCCTGTCTTGTATTTGTTTCCTGAACATACCCATAATTTCACATGAATCACCCGGACCATATTCTGTTAATTCAAACAAAAAATGTACATGCTTAAACTCAAGCATTGCATTTAAATCAATGCATGGCACAACCACAGGGAAATATCTCTTTGAAGAGGTATCCAAATGTGTAAATGAAAAGGGGCTGCTATGGGACAAACTTGTGGGACTGAGATGGAGCGCCTGCGATATGCAGAAAAGAGAGGCCTAAACTTTAGGCTACTTGTCCAAGATTCAATAGGCTTATGTTAAACGTAACTTCATGTTAACATATGAAATAGATATAATATATCTTTTTTTTAATTAATTTTTTTATATTGAATATGTCAGGCCCTCAGCTTGAAAGAAGTTTTTTTATTTTGTCCCTCTGTGTCAAATTAGTTTGGATGTATTTCAGTTTGACATCCCTGCTTTAGAGGAAGTCCGTATCAGGAAGGAAGTGTCGTGTGCAGCTTCCGTTGTCTGCTCAGAAAGTTGTTTTTCTTATTTTAGCTCCTTTAGAATAGGTTGTAGACCTGGTTACTGTACTTGCTTCTATGCTTAAGAGTATACAATTGCCTGAAAGCCTACAATTTGACTGCTTTAAATTGAGCTCTTCAAGTCTGAAGATGCTGCATCAATAGGACTACCCCTCTCTTCCAGTCAGAAAGACAAGGCCCGTTGTAGAGAAGTGCCACCTTAAGTTCCACGAAAATCAGTTTGGATGTTTAACAGAATTGTATCAACAGATGATTTGCCTTCTCAGAATGCACTCAATCACAAAAATAGTTTGCTGTGTAGTTTAACGGTCTTTCCGGTGTTTATAGGCTTTCCGTTTTGTGTACCTAAGGATGCAAAACAGTTTGAAAAGGGCGGTAGGAAGACAGCGGGTGCGTCACACGCATATGAGACAATCTCGCAACCTTGCGCACGCTGGGTGAGTTCAAACTAAATATAACCACAAGACCACCTTCTTCGACACAGTTACGTTAGGCCTACGGGTTCTCAAATTGCTTGCTCGCACAGCATAGACAAATAGAGTGTTTTGCCACCAGGAGACGGGGAATAAGATAGAACATCGGTGAGACAATTGTTCCCAATCTTGATGGAGGTAAAGTTTAATCTTTGTTTGCTTTTCTTTGCCTTCAAATGTAACTGCTGCTTCAGATTCAGTACAGCTGAAGGAATGGTTTTGTCTGCAAACCCTTTTAGCTGAAATGTGTTTTATTGCTCATCATGTCAATACTGTTAGGCAGCTGTTTTGGCTAAAATGACTTAGGTTTCATTTGACTAGTGACATCGTTTTGTTAGGGTCAATAATATTCCTTTCTTTTGCTATTACTGTTATGATTGATTTTACAATATGATTTAGTTGGCTGCTGTTTAGTCTGAAGGTAGGCTACCTAATGCGGATACCTAGTTTAGTATTTCACTGCAAATGGATGTTTAGGTGGCAGTGGGCAAAAGTGAACACTTTATTTAAGCACGATTAAAACGGAATATGTTTTGTTACAATGTGTTTTACCGCATAGAAGTAAGCTACATTTGAAATTTCACTGGGCACATTGATAGCCTACATGAGACTCTCACACCTCCGTCATTATGAAATGAAAACGGCCCTGGTGTGGTCAAACGTTACATAACATGTTACAAAGTAGCGGAACTTCACCATATGCCTAATGAATATGATACGTTTGGACCGTGCAGTGTTTTCAGATTGCGCGTTGCATGGAGGTGCAATATGTTCATGTAGTTTTATATTTTCAAATAAGAACATGACCTAACTTGCTATGAGTTTTAAAAAGCACCTGTTTGACCACAAGTGTGAAACAGATATGTATGACATACTTCTGTTTAATTAGCCTACTTCAAATTGGTACAGCGTAGGTTTAGGCCTATAAGTTTGCAGTTAATACACGGTGAGATGAGATTTCCACGTTCACTTACATTTTTACTATGGTAAAAGCATCCGAAGGCAGGGTATCACATTTCTGATTTGAATGTAACCAGAGTGTGTCGGGGCTATGAAAATATACAAGGAAGTCACCCATTTCTAACTATGTTTGACACAATGTAATAGACCGTGTGTCGGGTGTAACCCGCGCCAGATGGAGGCTGGGTCCATTCCAGATTGAGCTACTCTGTTGAGTTGACGTGTGGTGGGTGGCGGTATGCGTTTCTGTGGTGAGCTGCCAATGTGAGTTCATTATCTCCTGAATGTCAGCTATGCGAACCCTCCGGCAGCCAGCTAGGGCCGAGTCTCCGCGCGGCTCATAACGGCAGCTGTCAGAGAGCTTTCCCTGACAGCAGCGGGAAGCGCTGGCTTCGGACCGGTCCAGATCTGGCCCATGGTCGTGCAGAATAGAGCCGGATCTCTTATGGGTTGTTTCTATTTGGGTGACCGCTGATTGGCCTCTGGTGTGAAAATGATAGACACAGTGGACGGTAAACATCGTAAAGACACGGGCTGGGTGTCTAACTGCAGCGTCAAATATTTCTTACACGCAGCGTTACTGTCTTCAACCCAATCAATATTATTTAACCACTCTTGCCCTTCTGTGGTTATTCTGTATTCTGAGCACCACAGTCTTTTCTTCTCCCTGATCAACTTGTGAGCCCTGGTTGCCTGTTCACATGTGCTTGAAGGCCAGCAACATTCCCCATACAAGGAATAAATGCAACAGTTCTCCACAGCTGTGTCTGACCTAAGACCCACAGTCTGGATAATGTCAGAACAATGTCTAAAAGCGTGATTGAGCTCTAGCTAATATGAGAGCGAGGGTTTGACTTTAAGTTCTCTCATGGCTCATTGATTAAAGTTCAGTTAAGTCTGCAGAGATAACATACCCACTGAAACTGAGGCCAAAACATGAGCTCACGGCACAGGCACTTCTGGCAGGAAGTTAAATGTCACTTATTTGTGCCCTCTGTTGTTCTGCTTGGGCTTGTGGTCAGGTACATGAGCCCTGGCTTCACTCTCCTTAACAGGTGTCATGGTGCTTTTCTTTTTCGTTACATTTTGCTCCTTAGTGGGTCAACCTTCACCATGTGAACCATCCCGGAAATCATGTTTCTGTGTTTTGTGGCAGAAGGGGAGGGGAAACAAATCAGGAACATGGCAGAATATAAATCATACACATATCAGGATGAGCTTGTTAGCATACATGTGGTAAATGAACACAACACATAAAAACATAACATGGTTGGGATGATAAGGTGTAGGCCAAGGGTTTCTACAAGTAGATCCGGTGGAGAGACTACAGCAGCATCTTTCCTGTGAAGTGTCATAGTCTAATACCTCTTGTTACTACATTAAGAGCTTTGGCAGCAGAGAGCAGAGTTACCCAACATCCTCCATCATTCATCCATGACAGCAGAGGCCATTTTACTTTTTCATTTAATTGATGTTCCTCCCCTGACTGCAGGCTGTGCTTTGAGTTTGGTGTTTCTGCATTACAGGGTAACCCTGTTGTTAAAGTGTCAGTTGCGGAGTTGGCTGGAAAGTTCAAAGGTCACAGTATCTCCAGTTGTGCTGTGTATGATGCGGTGAGGTTCATAATGTCTATTCTCTTCATATCTTCCCCGTTGCTTCTGCCAGCCTCTTCAGTCACTGCTATTGATGTCCATTTTCCAATGATGTGTTACAGTTAGGTATACACAGTATGGAACACCTAACCACTTAATTACTTGAATAAACAGAAAAATCTCTCCGGTGTATACAGCTATATTTTGTAATAATGTAGCTATATTATGTGTCCATAGTGAAAATGATGGAAAGATCTGTTTGTGATCCTGGTGCTGAATGTTGCTCAAGCTTCCTCAGTAAGATTTCACTGTCGAATACAAAGTACACAGACCAGCAGTTTATTGCAGAATAGCTTTAAGATTTCTGCTTCTCTGCCACTATAGCCTACCCTCTCATGCTCCATTTTCCTTCCTTTTTCAAGTGTTTGTGACTTCAGATGATTCTGCCTTCCTGGAGTTCCACATTCATTTTAATCTGGCACTAAATCTCTTTGATTTGCTGTTATTACTTCCATGTTTTTGCCGCCGTTTTCTTGTCTTTTCTTTACTGTGCTGCGTGTGAATGCCTGTCATTTCTATCTTGCTCCTTTGGTTTGCAGCATCCTGTGTAACTTCCACCCCATGTTCCTTATCTATCAAATCAGTCTTGCTACAGTTTTTGATAAGCCTTTCTCATACTATAGTCACTGGTAGCATAATACCTAGTCACCGTTTACTAGAGCCTTGCCGTATGAGACTAACATTGCCATGTAGTATACATATCATGGCAGATGTCATTCACTGCCATTAAGAGTTATGATAGGGAGTTGCCGTGATGAAATAGTGACGTCACCATAATCTGTTATTGTCTGTAATAACAATAGGAAGGCCATTAAGGCTTAATAACATGTGACGAAGCTGTTTTGGCATCTAATTTTTCTGAAACCTGTCATGACAATGACTCAATGACACTGTCAAGTGGCAGGACCTCAGCTGTCATCAGAGCTTATGACAGGACATGACATGTCATAATATGTTTTTGACATGCTTATTGAAATTGAAAGATGTTAGGGTCATTGTATTAACATACAACAGAATTTGGAAATTATGTTGGTCTTATGATGCAGGGTTCAAATGAAGTGCTACCTACCACTCCAGATAGCAGCACACTGGAGTGAGTCAGGGCCAGCGCGCAACGCTGTCTCAGCTCTCTGTCTGTTCAGAGGCTGCGATTGAGGCAGTTTCTTAGGCAGATTCTGATGTTGCTCTCTGGCAGAATAAACCGGTTCGACGGAGGCCCCCTCGCACTCTGCAGATACCTGCCAAAAGTGACGAGAGCCAGGGAGAAGACCAGGTAAGACTGAGCGCTCTCTCACCCCTCTGGTGCTAAATGATGTTGCATGGCTGTGGTCACAGTTCATAAATGGGATATCATGGTTGTTCAGTAGTGCCATCTTTTGATTAAGATTGTATTATTATGGTGGTTTGTTCAGGATATGCATAGTTACATCATATTTGTTTATGATAATAGTATCATGGTTGACTGTTTATGATTGACCTGATGATAAATAAGGGTTCTGTTTTAATGGTCATGTATGTAAATATCAGAGCCAACAGGAAAGCTGTTTGTTGCGTTATTGTGTTTTTGCCCTTCAGAAAGCGGACAGCGCCTCTGCACGTCCTGCCAGGTCCAGAAACAGAAACTCTGCTCTTATTGAGAAGCTGCAGGTGAGAGCATCATCGCTTAGGTCCCCGCTGTCGTCACTTTTCAATTTGCTAGGTACTTTCTTCCAACATTCAGTGTAGTCCAATAGATTTTACTTGCGCACTGAAAAGTGAAGTGACAAACAGTGATTTAAGAGCTACCAGAAGTTGATTCATATAAAGGATTTAACCAGCATTCTGAATTTTGCGTTTTCATAAATTCAAGTATTTCCGACAATTGCAGGTTTCCAATTTCTCTTATTACCACCATATTTCCGCAAAAAAATGCAGTCATAGAATTTCGGCATTATTTGTGATTGATTTGATCTAACTCAAAATCACCAAGCGTTTTTGAGAATTTGCACAAGGAAGGACTGATTAACCTAATCATTTAGCTCCTGTATGTCAGCATCCTGTAGGGGACATTTTATATACTCAGTGTTTAAAAACTTTAATTTTTCCATTCTCAGGGTGATTTTCATGTGGGTTAGGTTTTTTGGTATCTAATGGAAGAGGTCTGTCTGTGTTTACACCAGTGCGCATAAGTGCCACGTCTCATGTGTGTTCCACCCTACCTTGTCTTCCAGTCCAACCTCGCTCTTTCCCCTGCGGCCTTGTTGCCCTCCCCAAAGAGTCCAGGGTTGAGGCTGCAGCCTCCAGGGTTCTCCCTTCACTGCCCCAGTAGCCCCGTTAGCCCCACACCAGGGGCAGATAAACAGGAGGAGGAGTCCCCGGCTAGCTTTGAGAGTCCAGCAGATGGCGCTCTGCTCCCCAGCATCAATAAGGTAAGAGTGAAGGGGCGTAGATTGGTCTTTACCCAGATAGTGGAAAGTCTTGCACCACGCTTATCGAGGACCTTGTTGCTGTTATTTAGCTGGGTGAACAGGATGATAATTGTCTCAATTTGTCCTAGGTTTCTGGAAGTGTTGAGGTTGTCAGTGTTGTAAGTGAATCAATGTAATTTCCTGTCTAAAATGTCTGCATCCTCTTTTCACAGAGCAGAGCTCGGCTGTCGGTGAGGCGTCGGCCCCCGTCCCGGCGGGTCAAGAAGGTGGGCAGCGAGGAGATAGAAGCTGAAGAGGGCGATGTGGATTCTTCATCCTTGCCCACAGAGCGTGCAGATGGTGGGACTGAGGAAACACACACAGTTGAAACACACACAGATGACCCTGGAGTACCTGGCCCTGAGGCCAACACTACCAGTACAGAGGATCCAAGAGCCGGGCACGAGGCCCAAACACAGGTGAAAAGCCAGGGTAAAGTCCACACAGCTGCTGCTGAGGATGGCCGTGCAGCAGAGTCGTCCACAGCCGACAGGGAGGAGGCTGAGAAAAGTCCTACTGAGGCTGGAAATCCCCTGGACGGCACCCCTGAGACCAAAGCCCTGCAAGATACAGATAAAACCTCAAGTGTACAAGAAGAGAGGAGGACAATGGGTGTCAAGGTAACAGTGGAGGTCTTTTATTCCAGATTCAAAGCAGAGAGGAGTGTCTGATCAGATATTGAGGTTTTAATCATAGAAGATATCTGGGAGAGTTGGGCTGTATATGTTAAATGACCCATATTATATGCCACTTTGTTATCTGCTGGTTCCATGTTTGATTGACTAGTATTTTGACGTAGTAACCAAAGCCTGTCTATGTTGTGTTGCAGAATGAACCTCAAAAGTGTGAGGACTGAAACAAAAGAGGAAGATCACCGTTATTTGGAGTTTTTAAACCAACCAGAACTCAGAAAAGATACAAGAAAGTGGCAGAAGGAGGTCAAGGCCATTTTGTTCTCAGACCCTCAATTTGATCTCACCGGAACACCTCATATTCACCCATCTTGTTACAACTCATTGATATTTTCTCATACATTTAAGGGAATCATCTTTAGGGAGAACTAGGTAACCTCATCTTTAGGAAGAACTAGAGGTAACCCCATCTGTTGAGAAATAAGTTTCTACCAGATTCGGGGACTGGCATTTGTATACATATGCCTTTGGTTGGATTTGTAGTATTTGTCCATTCCATACAGTTTTGAAGTGAGTTTTGATATCTTATTGATGAACAGCCTATGAAGAGAAGAGTGTGCACCCTAGTTGTTTGCCACCTCAGTACAGAATGTATGTGTAAATGGTTATAAGTCATGGTCATCTGAGACTGTGAGGGAAACTCTCTAAAGAGGTGATTTAAGTGTAGAGTGCTTTATGGTAGTTATACACTGGATTTAAGGTGGCTATAGTGAATATGGGTCAAACTGTATAATATTGCAGAAATAGTGAAGGAAGCCTATCTTTGAGAGCTCTGAATGAGACCTTGTGGAAACATGGTTAAGGTTTATTGTGTTGTAAAAATGAACTGCCAAACAATTGCACCGTGACTTGTGATACCATGCTGTGTTTGTTTGTATCAGAATTTTCAATTAGTTATCTCTTAAGATGTATGTAACTAGAATTATGTACATACGCGTCAAGGATTTCAGCTGTGATTAGTATGACTTTGGAATTACATTTAGCCTTCAATGGTGTAGTTTTGATTTGATTATTTTTTTTGCTTAAGTGTTCTTTGTACTTGGAAATTATGTAAATACATTTTACTGTTCTTTGTCGCTGTCTGGTGAGAGTTTGGTTATGACATGTTGATTACACATACACTTCCACAAGATCTTACCGTAATGTTTTTTAAACAGTAGGGGGCGTTTCCCCCCTCAATATCAGTTTCATCTAATTGATTGACACTGAAAACCTGTGCTTTGTTGCAGATTGATGACATGTGTTGCACAGTACCTAAGTGAAGTAAACTTTAAAGTACGTAGGTGAAGTATTCGACAAAGTACGTAAGTGAAGTAAACTATAAAGTATGTAAGTGAAGTAAAATATAAAGTACGTAAGTGAAGTAAACTATAAAGTATGTAAGTGAAGTAAAATATAAAGTACGTAAGTGAGGTAAACTATACCGTACTCTACATCAGCTTATGTCAGACTGAAAGACATACATCACTGGTCCATCTTCTGGCAGTATACCTTGCTAAATATTGTCTCCAGTGTTATGTGTCCTCTGCAGGAAGTAGTGGAGTTGTATGACTGGCCCAACACCACAAAGGCACTGGGTATTATTACCTCTGAGGAGCATTTAACATTTTTAATGATTTTATTTATTTAGCTCTTTTCATACTTTTAGGCAAGTTAAAGATCTTTAGATTGACACTGTGGATAACATGAAATATATTATATAAAAAAAGATATGGTGGCCGTGACAAAGAGGAACTATAATCCACACTAACACCTGGTTTTGATCATTAGTATGTGTGCCTGAGTTGTGCCTTAAAAGACTGCTCCATGAAACTGTTCAAACTAGATTAATTGTTCAGTTTGGGTTGGTATGAGTACACATTAGTACATTTGGATTAAAAAGGTTTGATTTATGTTCATAGTTTACACATTAGTAGATTTGGATCCAAAAGGTATGATTTGTGTTCAAAGTTTTCAAAGGCTTCTTCCACAGACGCCCCTGAAGAGGAATGGAATGATTGAGGTGACATAAATGCTGCCATGGCAACTTACTTGGTGCCTGAGGTTCTGATGGGGAGATGGGTGTGGGGATATAAGGCTCATCTAAGGAGGACTGTTAAGGTGGCTCTTCCCTCCTGAAGAAGGTCTCGTAAAGGAGGACTGTTCACAAGCAGGAGTGTGGTTAAGGTGGCTCTTCCTTCCTGAAGAAGGTCTAGTAAAGGAGGACTGTTCACAAGCAGGAGTGTGGTTAAGGTGGCTCTTCCTCCCTGAAGAAGGTCTAGTAAAGGAGGACTGTTCACAAGCAGGAGCGTGGTTAAGGTGGCTCTTCCTCCCTGAAGAAGGTCTAGTAAAGGAGGACTGTTCACAAGCAGGAGTGTGGTTAAGGTGGCTCTTCCTCCCTGAAGAAGGTCTAGTAAAGGAGGACTGTTCACAAGCAGGAGCGTGGTCAAGGTGGCTCTTCCTTTCTGAATCAAGTAAAGGGCAAAGGTGAGGTGTCTGATTAGCACCTCACAGTTAAAATTAGAACATTGTTGAGCTAAAGAGTAAACAATGACAACTGTGAAGGGACGGATCTCATGACAGGTGCTGATGGATCCCTCAGCCCTCAGACATGATCCCCTCCACTGATCAAATGAATTCCTACTGCTGTGGGTTACGTCTGAGCTTCCTGAAACATGCCTACATGATTATTTATTTGTTTGACAAGAGTGTCCTTAACACGTACCTAATTTATGAGCATTATGACTCTTGTACTTGATTCAACTGTGCAACAATGCAAAATGTTCCTGATCTGTCGATGACTTTTTAAAAGAATCAGTGTTTGTGATTATTTTATATAGTTCAGGTCTTTAAAGCAGTGCTTTTAGACCATGTCTATATATATCACTACTGTTTAATGAAGGTCTACAGGTATTACAGCTGTACTAAAGCAGTCTGTGTGCTGCTGCAGGTGACCTGAGCCAGTCTCAGTTCAACCAAAGTACACGCCATCTGGATTTAAAGGCAGTTAATAAGACTTTAGTGGAAGTCAAGAACACCAGCATGACGACAGCAATCCTTGTCTAATTAGGTCTTGCCAGAAGGCCTCTCACTTGGCACACGATTTCACACACAATGACTTTCCCATGGGCTGGTCATGATGCACAAGGCCTATAGCATAGCTATTACATGTCATACAGTATGATGGTCATGTGATTTGGTTAACATGTAGATATTTGTGTCTTATGCATGTCATTGGTAACACCATTTTATAATATTTATTTATATGTATTCCCTTCCTTGAATAACTATTGCCTTTCGCCTTTCATGGTGTTTCTACCTGTTCTTATTAGTCATTTTCATCTTTCCAGATTCTGTCCTGTCATGGGAGTCTGTGGCAGCCCCTAGAACCGTATTGTAAAAAAACTGGGCACACTGACTGAGCTCAGCCCCCTGATTCTTTTCAGTTTCATGCCTGTGATGCAACTGAGCTAGCGCCACCAATGGGTGAAGTTGGAGGTGCAAAGGTTTAACTTTTGAACCGTATGCTGATTTAAAAAAATGAGATACCGTTGGATTCCTTGGATTAAGTTAAATTAAAAAAAAATCACAGGCTGTATATTTTGTCAAATCTTCACCAAAAGTGGCATAGATGATCTTCAGAAGAAGCCTCACTAAAGTTGTCATATGGAGTTTTGGAATCGGTGGCAAAGCCATATTTGGCATAGATTATCATCTGACCATCAGGATCAGCAACATTTTGACGTATTGACACCAAACGCAAACTGGCCTCACAACTTCGCCACCCTTTTGTCAATTGGCATGAAACCTGCTGTGAGAGCGTGTAGCCATAATGCTATCAATTCTGACCTGCTGAGCTGTTTGGCACCCTCAATGCTTTTTGCAGCTGTTTTTTTTAATATGTTTTGCCAACCTTTTTAACACTTCTGACACAATTATCTCACCAACATTGTCTATTGAGCAATGTACTACGTTTCCTCCTGCATGTATGTAGGGTATCCCCCCCACCCATCCATCTCCCACTCAGAGATACCAGTACGCACTCTGATAGGCATTTATACTGAAACTAGACACAGGTACCGGGCTTGTCAAGGAAAGCGATTGTAAGATTCTTTACTCATCAATTCATAATAATATATGATGTTAAATGTCTTCATTTTTGCCAAGTGCTTACAAAGAACTGACTCTCAGAGGCGCTTCAAACAGAGATAGGAGTTCAACCAGGGGTGAAATGGAGCCCTAATGGGAATGTTGTTGTATTACTCCTAGGAAAATGGCTATTGTACATAGCACGTTCTTCATCTGGTCACCTGGACAAGGGCAGGACATGCAATGGATGGAAGTTGAAAATGATAACAGTCAATTGGCTGTCAACAACAACTTCTATGAGGTGCGATTGTTTATCACAATCGAGCCTTACCTCCAAAGTGCAGGGAACTTTTCAATGCACACATACTCAAAGACATGTATGCTCTACTCCCTTAGACTATATCATTTATGGAAATGGCCTTCAAGAGGTAGGCTACACATAGGTGATGGTTTTAAGGGCTAATCTGCTGACACCCTGCTAATGCAAAAGTGCTTCCTCTCTCAAAGCACAGTCTGTGCTGTACCTTAGCACTGAGGAGAGTTCATGGTCCTCTGCCGCCCAGGCATGGTGCCAACATACAGCGTTTGAACTCAGCTGTCTGAGTAGTAACGTAATTTCTTGGTAATCCCGTTTTTGGTTTCTGCGAGTTTGGGCGGTTGTTTGAGGAGGGCACATAAACCTGGCTGAGCTTTGTGGAATCCTCGAACAAAACAATGGTCAGAAAAAGACAGGAGAGAAACATTATTTCTGCAAAAATATTCAAAGGTGCTGAAAATATTGAGGATGTAATTCTGATTAAACTGATTAAACATGTTCTCCTGATTAAAAGGTTTCCTCCTCTGATAAAACCAGATAAAACCAGAAACAGGCATTATTAAATATGCATACTTTGTTTGTTAGACCAAACCTGACATATTTAACAACATACAATCATTTAAGTCCCTGCATTCCTCTACTCATATACAGGTGACCTTGTTCCTTCTTCTAGAAACAGGAGTCCTTCCCGGTGTGCTTGGTTGCCAGGACAATTAAGTAATTTATCCTTTAACCTGGCAGAGGTAGGCCCTGGCCAAAGACACATGATTAATCCAGATCTACCAGACCTACGGGGAACCTTAAGTAATGCCGGTGAGAGGTTCCTTCAAAGTCATCAATCATGATCTATCATACATGTCAAATGTGTGTCCATTTTATGTAGGCCTATTTAAAAAATACTGTGTTAGATACCAGCAAAATGGATAAACATAAATATAAATACATTATGCACACATTCTTACATTGCGACTCATATCATTTGACTGATTAACAAACTATTTAATAAATTGTGATATATTTCTGGCAAAATCATTGGAGTTCCTGTGGTTTTAGTTGACACAGTTTAAAGATTAAAAAAATATTGTAGCTATCCCACAGTCAGTCATATCTTTGGCTTCTTTGTCATGTATTGCACACAGGCACAAGCTTACACTGATACAGAAAGGCTGACTGGCATGGGCATTTAGGCAGAAGGCCAATTGCACCCACCGCCACCGCACTGTCGTACACTTAATCTACCCCATACCCTATGCTAGCATTTATATACAATATACATTATTGCCACCACTGAAATGTTTCTCTGTCCCTACATCCCTTACCCCTGTCACAGTAACCCTATGAGCACAGTGTATACCCACTAAACTGGTCTTGCCTGTATCATGTATTTACCACCGAATGTCTGTATATATATCGACCAAATGCTGGCTGTGTACAACCCCTGTTGTTTCCCTTCCCTTTCTGCTACTACAACCCTCCTCCTTCCCCCCTCCCTATCTCCACCCGGCCAACCTCAAGCAGATGGGTCCCCCCTTATGTGCCGTGGTTCTGCTTAAGGTTTCTTCCTGACAAACAGGGAGCTTTTTCTTGCCCCTGTTGCCATTGTACTTGCACTAAGGGGTTCAGCCTCTGGGCTCTGTAAAGTGCCTAGAGACAATTGTATTGTTATGGCGCTATAAAAATTAAATTGGATTGAATTGAATTGAATGTATCCACAGACAGACAGACAACAGAGGGCAAGGGTAGACAAGACACCAACACTTTAGGAAAACCCCAGTAGGGCACAAATCAAGAACACTGAAAATACATACTAACATTAACTAAGAAGGAAAACGACAAAGCATTCGCACTGCATTCTGGCGCACAACTACGTCGCACATACCACCTAGAACACACACGTACACACATACACACACACAGGGATGCAACATGCTCGCATGCACGCCACAATATTTACCGTCCAGTTTAAAGTTGAAACATTTAAAATATTTAAAATATCCTATCATCTGAACTCCAAAATCCCACTGCCGCTCTAGGCTAGAAGTATACCTGTTGTAGTAGCAGGTTAGTTAGGCGTCAGTTAAGAGGGAATAGCAGTGAAGTCAGGGACCCTTTCCTCCAGGAGCATACTCAAGAGTGTTCAGACTATAAGAAGAGGTTAGCTAAACAAATTTAAGAGACAGCATTCTTGTAAGTATTTTCAAATGTGCCCTTCTAATTATCTATTCCTTTCCTCAACATCTTCTCACAGGCTGTCTGTGTATTTTCACACTAATTATAAACCATGATGTCTATCATCACTTCGACTGGCCCTGCCTCTCTACGGAGCCTGAAGCCAGACTTGTTAAGGGATTTTTAATGATTTCTAAGTGGGATTTAATGCTATTTTGTGAGTGTGTTGTGTATGTGTTAAACACTTCACAAATCCTAACAGATTGTTGAATTATGACCATAACTATGTAAAAGGTGAACCCCCTAGGAGGAAGGAAAAAAGGGAACAGTGTCCTGGCGAAGCCTCCAGCCCCTTAATCCGGAGCTGTAATGAGTAGATTCCCAACCTCCAAAGCCCTCTAGTCTCACACTGGGCCCGCGCTCTCTCTCTCTCTGAGCTTAAGTGCTGTATCATTGGCTGTCAGGACCACACATACACAAATAGACCACAGATCAGTGAAACAGAGCTAACACTCTGAGGAGAAACTATCTGAGGGGCCTGTACACACAGGGAAAGTGTGTGTGTGTGTGTTTGTGCCTATTAGTATGTGCATGTGTTTGTGTGTGTGAGAGTGTGTGTGTTTGTGCATGTGTGTGTGTGTGTATCTGTGTCTGTGTGTGTCTGTGTGTGTGCGGGTGAGTGAGTGAGTGAGTGAGTGAGTGAGTGAGTGAGCGAGTGAGTGAGTGAGTGAGTAAGTGAGTGAGTGAGTGTTTGGGTGTGTGTTTGGGTGTGTGTGTGTGTATGGCCTAGTATTTTGGGGGAGAGTGTGTAGCCATTCAAAACATTGGTCATTAAACAACATAGTGGGTACATACATACTGCTCTCATCAGAGTCTTTAACATCTACTACCCACATCATTCTGATTTGCTTAAGGTTGTGTAGAAGTGGCTGCTTCATTGAATGGTATGCGCTATTAGAATAATAATAATAATAATAACCCTTTTTTCTCACACTGACAATTAAATATCTCATTTACAAGAGCAGCCTGGGCAAGGGTACAATATCGGAATTACAAGGACACATGTAAACATCACACACACACACAAAAAAAAACAAGTGAAGACATAGAATTAAAAATACAAATAAAACCATGTGCTTGTCTGAACATGCTGATTGTGCAAAGCTGCAGTCCCAGATGCATAGCTGCAGTACCAGATGCAGTCCCAGTGTCAGGTGTGCTCAGACATTTCAGGTCTGAGGGGGGGGGGGGTCGGCCCCGTTACCCAAGCTCTGTCCGTCAGGCAGCGGCGCCACCCTTCCCATGTTAACACCTCGCTCCCGCCCTGCCTCTCGCACCCCCCCCCCCCCCCCCCCCCCTGTGCTCGTCCTCCTCTGCTCTATGTTCTTTTGCCAGAGAGCAGGCCGTTATCTCATTAGATGCAGTTATTTTCAGCGCCCCCCCCCCCTATCAGGGACCTGTGAACCTAAGAGGTTTAGCCGCTCAAATATCTCAAGTGATCTCAGCCACTTTGCTACAGCCAGTCCAGCTCTGCCTCCCTCATGGTGCACCTCGTCAGGAGCGCGCTGAGCTACGCACACTAACCGGCACTAGCAGCCCATGCACTACCATTCCCTGCACTACCCCCCAACACACACACACAGAGAACCTGGTTTCCAGGAGTGAGCAAAAGAAGCGGTCTTCACCATGGGGAACCAGCACTCAACTCTAGACGACATCTTGGCGGAGGACATGCACCACTGGTACAACAAGTTCATGAAGGAGTCTCCCTCAGGCCTCATCACGCTCTTCGAGCTCAAGGCCATCCTGGACCTGCAGGGAATGAACGAAGACGCATCCAGCTACGTTGACCAGGTCTTCTTCACCTTCGACATGGACGGGGTAAGGACAAGCGTCTGCACAGGTAGCGCCTGCACAGGTAGCGTCGGCACAGATAGCGTCGGCACAGGTAGCGTCGGCACAGGTAGCATCGACTCAGGTAGCATCGGCACAGGTAGCATCGTCACAGGTAGAAGGTGAAAGGGTTGGGGCCCTAACCTGGTGCCGATCCATGTAGGCCTACTCCAGAATCTATCTGCAGTCTAGGCTTTTATTATTTCTGGCTATTACTGTTTTAGCTTTTTTTCGTATTTCTGATTGCCCCCCTTTTACGCTGGATCTCCGAGTTGGCTCTTGTTTGGCACATGTGAGTGCTTTTGCATGATTTCTAAACATGTATTTGAGCTTCAAAGGAAAGTAAGCTTATAGTCAACCATGTATGTGTAATAAAGAGATGTCAGATCTGTACTGGACCCTGTGAAGTAAAGCATGCCCATCTCCAAAACACTGTCTACACTTGAATGTGCATTATTATGTACACATTGAGACTGAGACTGTTGAGGCATTGAGGTTATTATTAGTAGGCTATATCAGAATCTATATCTATCCAATCCAAATAGACATCTCCACTGTAATTAGACATAAAGTGTCATTTAAGTTTGATTGTAAAGACAGTTTCCACCTGGAAGGGTGCATTTTGATTTCCAAAGAGCAAGGGGCTTAATGGTTTGCCATTTTCAGCAGGTCTATAACCTGTGAAAATCAGCTTGACCCTGTTCCGAACAGCTTAGTGGGGCAGGTGTGGTGAGTTAATTTGAGACGGCTTCACTGAGGCAACGGTTAACATATTAACTCCGTTTTAACATTGCAATGAAGAGAGCTATGGTTATAAAACCCTCTTGAAAGAGGGTTGCCATGGTTTATTTGGACATTTGCAACACAAATATTCCCACCGTAGTAGATAGCCATGAACCCTGGTGTCCTTCTGATAACTAGTCCAGACTTCTCAGGCTCTTCCCAAAGCTCGTTAACTCCACCATAGAGCTTGGGGAAAAAAGAGGGTTATGGAGGAGTGAATGTGCAATATCAAACCTACAAGCTACTGTTTCAGTAAGACCACACCATATCGTTATCAGGCACATGTATATGAGCTAGTAAAACCGACTGTTAAGTTCCATGACTGTTTTTTTTGGTCAGAATATTCGATCTAGAACTGAAGGTTGCTGATCAAGGCATACTATCTTCATAAATAAGAAGGATAGGCTATTGTACATTGTACTTCTGTTGGGCAACCCTAGACGTAATTAATGCCTTGAGTATATCTCCATCTCCAGTATGTTATTAGCGCCTTGAGTATATCTTTGTCTCCAGGATGGTTACATAGACTTTGTGGAGTACATCGCTGCTGTCAGCTTGATGCTAAAGGGGGAGATTAACCAGAAACTGAAGTGGTACTTCAAACTCTTTGACCAGGACGGCAACGGGAAAATTGACAAAGATGAATTGGAGACCATATTTACTGTAAGTACTTGCTCTAGTGTGTGTGTTTTTTTTCCTTCTTCGAGGTATTTGACCTCCATCACCACAAAATATATTCTGTAGTCCTAATTTGCCACGTTATTTTGGCGGCTCAGATGCCACCTGGAAATCACTCCTGCATCGGACCCAGATATGGCTCTGGTCCAGTCCAGCTCTGACCCAGATATGGCTCTGGTCCTGCATCGGACCCAGATATGGCTCTGGTCCAGTCCAGCTCTGACCCAGATATGGCTCTGGTCCACTCCTGCATCTGACCCAGATATGGCTCTGGTCCACTGACCTGCCTGCTGCAGCTATCTGCTCTCTATAATGATCATATGAAGCAAAATAATGTTTCTCTCTATTGAAGGAAGAATTCAGTTCAGTCATGGATTAAGTATTGGAAGATTATTTGTGCAAAGTAGGATAGGTTAAGCAGGAAACTGGAGAGGAACACTTAATCTGTGGCTGAACTAGGTTAACCCTTTGGAAAAGACATCGCTGTCTGACCTCTTTTCACTAACCCTTTTGCATGCAAGAACAGAAGTAAGATGAAGAAATGACAAGTATAACCTTATTGTGGCTGCATGCTTGTGATTATTTGTGTTGACAGCAGATTTTGTCTTCAGATGTAGAAACCTTACTAAATGTGAATAAGTACATTCATGAAATTATGTGTAGTAGATATCAACGCAATTAAGAAGCTGTTATAATTAATGTATTGTTTTTTTCCCCTTGGTTTCCAATGACAGGCAATTCAAGACATCACCCGAAACCGTGAGGTTCTTCCTGAGGAGATAGTGGCCCTTATATTTGAAAAAGTAGATGTCAATGGAGAAGGTATGATACTTCACTTTCATTTTTAAGTAAATGTCATCAATATCAATAAAAATAATTAGTATTACAATTACTATTGTTGTGGTTTATGAATCTGTCCGATACATATAAACATGCTTTTACACTTGTTCTTGACGCGGCCACATTATTATAAAGTAGTCGATGCTGCATTCAGTGACTCAGGGCGTAGCTGATAACGGCTTCTTTTCTCCTCCTCTTTAGGTGAATTGACACTAGAAGAGTTTATCGAAGGGGCGAAGGGACACCCCGACATCATGGACATGCTGAAGAACCTAATGGACCTCACTCCTGTTTTAAGCATCATCGTTGAGGCACGCATTGCGAAAACAAAGAAATAAGCCTCCCACACGGACGAGAACACTGGACATACTTATGAACCAACCCAGTCCTCTCAGAGCAAGAATACACCACAAAAAAAAACAATGAAGATTTTTCTTTTTATTAACTGACCAAATGTGGACTTAAGGCCCTGGACTGTGGCCTATGCACCTGTGCACACTGAAAATGATCCAAAACTCGACCCTTTCCATTGACACCTGTAACAGACGTGGTGCTGTAGGGGTTCACCCAGCGCGTACCCTGCTGTGTGAGGAAGGTGTGTGGTCGAACCAAGAGGAATGATCTCTGCCTCTTGGCCGGAGCCCTTAGCTCACCACTAATCCCCTAATTAATTACTGCTTTAAGGCTCTGCAAGGACCGGACCTCAGGGAGGAGACTAAGCGCAACATGGAGGCTTTTTAAAGAAGGGCTCAGCGCCGATGGGAACATAGACATGAGCGTTCTGAGTGCCTGGGGATTGTCACCAACATGGCTGCTTATGTAACCTGCGCGCATGCGAATGTACTTGAACACAGCGTATTGCATTCACGAGACAACAGAATGAT
Source organism: Sprattus sprattus (assembly GCF_963457725.1). Lineage (NCBI taxonomy): Eukaryota > Metazoa > Chordata > Actinopteri > Clupeiformes > Clupeidae > Sprattus > Sprattus sprattus. The sequence continues at coordinate 66,801,359 of NC_137920.1, forward strand.
GACAGAATTCTGCAGAACATTGAATTGGAACTATACCCTGTATCGGCATATGCTTAATTTCTATACTCCACATAGGTATATGTTGCAGTTTTGATACGCAGACAGCCCTACTCCTTTGTGATGCCCTCAAACAGCCCTGTGTACCTCTGAAGCAGGTTTTTCAGACTATTGCCTTGAAGGTCATATTTTCCAAGCCAATGGGACTATTCTTTAACCATCAACCTACTATTAAAATGACTTAGTGACAGGCTGAATGAATATCGCACCTTCACTTTAGAGCTTAGGTATAGCTCTGAAGAACTAGAAGCTCTCCTCTGATTGCATGATGCATTCCTAAGTCTGCATCACTTTTATTGAACAGGGCATGGAGGTTGAGCAGTTATGAAATTGCACAGCATAATTGGTACACACACCTTTCTTCAAAAACAAAACAAAACACAACAGTGGAAAACTTTGGATTTACGGACATGGACTGTGATATGAGAATCAGAGCCCTATCCAATTAATTAAACATTTGCAATAGACGTGAGTTCATCTTAACCAAAACTGACCACCCAGAAATTGATGACTAAGGCAGGAGTCTGTCCAATCTGATCTGAGGTCAGCAATCCAGTGCCCCATCACCCTTTTCGTCTCATGCCTGATCTCTTAATCCTGTTAAGGACTTTAGAAGACTCAAGGGTATGTGAGCTATGCTGAGAGGGGAGCTGACCATGACCTGGTGTTTTTTTAAGGTCGGGCTGAGCAGGGCGCAGGTGCAGGAGAGGCTTGAGAGGGAGGGAGGGATTGCTGACCCCAGTGGGACTTTATGTCACCTCCCTGTGTGAGAACACCTGGACGAGGATGAGGACAGTCACAGGCAACTCCATGCCAGTGTCCATTTTGCGGCACATCTATAACATGGAAATACTGCCGTCATCTCTAGTGTGTAAATTAATGTAAATGATCTACAAACTGAATGTAAATTGAGGATACTGTTTTGGTGTTAATTGAAGGTGTTAATGCAGTAATGCAGATATGTTAAAACCGTCAAGTGTTATCAGTTTGACATGAAAATGACGTTTGCAAGGAAGGCCCCATTTTCATTTGATTTAATGTTAGTTTTCAGTCTTTGCATCCTTTACAGGTTTCAATGTGTTACGGATGGACAACACTGCACACATCTGCAGCACAGGAACCTCAGATTGTTGCCTTGAGAAGTCACATCTCCCCAAACAAACAACGAAATCAGCAAACCTTCCTCATCTCAAACTCATAATCGCCAACCGATAACGACTAGTAGACTGGATTATAAAAATCAGCACTTTAAACATCTTTATAGTAGTTACTAGGCAACAGAAAAACCTTCCCACGAGTCTCTTTTGTCTTGGTTAGGTGGACACCATGCCCTGCGTGTCCCCTGTGGGATGGGTGAAGCATGTAAGGTAAACTCACAGTGTGCACAGCGTACTAGGTGTGTAGGCATTCATCCCTCATCTCTTCACCACTTTACTTTCAGCTAAAACACTAACAATAGGAGTTTTCATTATATTACAGTAATGCAATATTATTGCGTATGCATCTTTCAGTTAATACCAGGATGGCACTATTCAGCTAATCATGTGATGTACTGTGTCCTGTATCTTTAACCATAACGGCATGTTTAGTCAAGTCAAACTTATTCTGACCGCTGAAGATTGAGGAGCAATGGGGAGAGGTTTTATAGGCTTGTTTCATTTTTTGAATGATGTTTTTTATATCATGGGAATTGTTGAATGACTTTGTATGAGGTTGAGAATGGGCCGTTTTTTAGGTACAGTGTATTTTCTTTATTGTAAATATATTTTTTAAATAAACCGAAAAATTTAACGAAAAATGTCTACCTAGAGTTTTAAATTGGTAAGGTTCACAGAAGCACCTATGTCGCACTCACAAAGACATTGCCAAATGTCACCCCACAGCTGCTAAATGTTCCCTGAAGGTTAGAAAACAATAAAACTAAATCCGATTTCATGATCACTTTTTATTTGCTTTGCAAATACAAGGTATCTGATGGTATAAAACAGGATAAGCGTAGAAAAAAATGCTCTAGTTTCTATTTGGTCTATTTTGATTGAGGACAGTCTCAATCCTTTACCTGGACAGAACATCAGATCTCATTAGTATAGTTCCAGCTGATCAAGCACAACTTGATCGTTCTGACACCACTGCATTTACTTCTTGACAATCAATAATAAGTGCAATAGTAACTAGATATACTAATCCCTTAACCACACACAGGCGCGCGCACACACACACACACACACACACATACACACTCACATTCTCATGTACTCACAAACACACACGCACACACAAATTCTCAAGTACACACACACACACACACACACACACATTTTCATGCACACACACACAAATACACATACGCACACAAACACACACACACACACACACTGTGCGCACGCACGCACACGCACACGCACACGCACACGCACACGCACACGCACACATTCACTCACTGAGACTTGTCCTTGAGTTTGACACCCTGCCCCCTGAGCAGAGACAGGTAGAGTCTGATGAAGGAGTAGGTGACTCCGAGGGCGCAGTAGGTAGAGGTGACCAGCAGGGGGATGAATGGCATGGAGCCCTGCCACGTGGTTAGGGGGTACACCCACTCACACAGCACCTCCAGGGGCACCAGGCCAGCCAGGTAGAGCCCCTCTACAGAGCTCAACAAGGAACTCTCCTTACTGCAGAAAAGCCACACACAACAACCATCACATGAGATCAACGTTACCGCCAAACATAGAGATGTCAGAGAATTGTGACAGAACACACTGTGACAGGAAGCAGAGAATTAAGACTGAAGTACTAATTTACTGACCTTAGCAGAGTCTTCAATGACGTGAAAGTGAACAGTGTGTAAAGCACCATTAGAAGGACTTTGATAGGGAGCTCTGCAACAGGTAATCATAATACGTTTGCATTTGTTAAGGGTTTCAATAACACATCCACACTAATCAACAGTTCTCTATCAACATGTGTCACACCTAATATGATATAGGTCAGTGACATTATCCATAAAAAAGGCTGGGACAGTTTCTTTAAACCAAACAGTAGCCAACTGACTTCGACACAACTCGTTAGAGAGTTCAAACGGCTCATTAGTTTTGCGTAGTGGTTCCTGCTTTACAGTCTTAAGCTCAGTGGCACCCACAACCCACTGAGAAACAAGGTACAGACTAGGTATAGACTAAGCAACATTCATGAATGACACCGTAATTACTTTCTCCTTTCTGTCTTTACGTGCTCTGTGAGTTAAAGGTTGCCTTCCGGCAGGTTCCACATACCTGCCGCAGTGAATAAGAGTGGCAGGAGGGAGAAGTGGCCAGTGGTGGTCAGCAGCAGAAAGGTCCTGGCGTCCTCTTTGCTCTCCACCGCAAGCAGACTATAACAAATATACACACGTAAGGCCCGTCCACACAGCCAACCATATCTATAACAAATGTACACACGTAAGGCCCGTCCACGCGGCCAACCGTAACTACGACAATAGCAATAACTGTAAATACTATCGTTTTAAAAATCGCTCAAACTTATAACAATGGCAAAGTCACAATGTACACACTATAACAATAACAACAATGTCGTTCGGCATCTCTTTCAGAGACATTGTTTTAATATTTAAAAAACTGCCAATAAGAATCCATCTAATTTCAAAGGCATCACATTAAAACATGAATTACATTTCGGAGAGGTTTTCCATATACAGTAGTTGGTCAGTGTGGACAGTAATATCGATATAGTTACAGTTGTAGTTATAGTTATTGTTGGCAGTGTGGACAGCCTTTTAGACAATATGCTCTGAAGGATTTCCATGGTATTATTGTTTGCGTATAACATTTAGACATTACCTTAAAGGAAGTATGGCCATTAGAATGGCTTTCTCATGTACGTGCCATCCAAACATGAATGAGCCCATGGCACAAATGACGATACAGCGGACGAATCCTCTGGCTCCACTGGGTCGGAACCATAAATGGAGCAGTGCAGGCTGGGGACCAAATACAGAAACATGTCAAGAATATATGGGCAGCACAATTTCACAGAGACTCCTCAAGTGTCATAACATGTCATAACAAGAGCAAACAAGAGATTTCTGACCTCCAGCAAGGGTTGACGTTGATAGTAAAGCAAGATCTAAAACGTTCATCTGAACAATAGCCCAAAGTCTACATTCATTGTAAATTTCATTAAAATCCGGTCATTGGTTTTTGAGAAATGTCACTTTAGGTGTGAAAACAAAGATCCGGATACAGAATCCGGATCCAGATCCGGATCATCCTGAAATTTTAATGGGGATGTCCCAGGACCAAGATCCACCTCTTGTGAAAATTTCAGAAATATCCGCCCAGTAGTTTCTGAGTCCACAGACAGACAAACAGACGGACAAATAAATAAATTAACGGACCCGATCGCATAACCTCCTTGCTGGAGGTAACAATGAGAACAATGCTAAATCCACTAAACGTAATGTTAATGTGCTGTCAAGGACATTCACTCTTAATAATTCAAAAATAATTCAACTTAAGTGATAACTGATCTCTTCTGCTCTTACATCTACTGCTGTCCCTTTGCTCATCACAGATATTACTACAGTAACTCCAGCCGATAAAAATACGGATATCGTTTGACTATTCAAGCCAACTCACATTTACTCATTCACACACCTGTTCTACATCCGGCGTCAAAGGCATTTGGTACTGTGGCTACTTAAACACATATACATCTAAAACGTTTTTTTTTTTTTTTTTTTTCATCTAATAAACGTCTCAGCATGGCCAACTATATATTTATTAACCTACAGTATATGTGTCCCACTGTGCAGATCAGTGTAGTCAACACATATATATAATGTATATTTATTGAACATCTAATAAATGTCTCCACTGTTTTAACTCACTGTTATGGACACCACTGTGCAGATCAGCGTGGCCAGGGGAGTGACTGATGGTAGAACCGAATGCTGGAACTCCTGAACCAGCCCTCCCGTCATGGACGCCTTGGGGAGCGTGTCAACATCCAAAACCTTGAGCTTCACCCCTTCAATGAGCAGATTGGAAATACATTTAGGCATTAGTCAATACATTCAACTCTTCCCTCTGCTCTGTAAATAAATAAATAGGAAGTGCATTCATGGCTTCATCTTGACTGAAGCACTAAACTTTTATTCAAAATAAAAAGCTGCTTATCGGGTAACCCGTCAGTCAGGTTACACATTACCCTCAGTAATGTGGATTTTAAGTTACTAATGTGGAACAGACCTAGTATGGATAGAGCTTTGTCAGCTCCATTGTAGAGAGCCCATAGGTTGGGGGCCCAGTAGGCATGACACAGTCCTCGTTTAAAAGGGAAGAGCCTGGAGACGACTTGAGGCAGCTGGCCCTGGGAAGGTAAGGAGGAGTCAGGAGTTACGACTAGCCGTGAGAACAATTGAGAGATCTTCATTGACTGTGTTCTGCACTGTAATGCATGCATTAAACTGTGGAATTCACGTCAAGGTTCACGGTGTGTCAGACACAAGATAAACCTTAAAAACGTGGTGTTCATGTGCAAACCAGCATACAGCACACACACTAACCATTGCGATGAATGGTCCAAATGACAGCGCAAAGACAGACAGGACGATGGTGCCGAGAGCAGCTAATCGGACCACACTTAAGCTTCTCCATTTTATTGAGCCATCTGAGAAGAAAACATATTAAATTAACACATACGGGCATATGATAATGCAACTTGAATCATATACAACATTTTGTTTTGTGATTACCTGAATTATTTGATGTGAAGCAAAAAGACCTCAACAGGAAAATGCCATAGGCAGGTGCAATGTAGAGGAAAATATGCTTCAAATTCAGGAGGATGGCAAAGAGAAGGGCGCCCTCTAGGTGTCTACTCTGGAAGTAAATAAATAGAGAGCACATCAAAATCCTGAGTGCATTCATGGCTTAATCTTACTCTTCAAAACATTTTTAAAGTTGATTATCAGGTAACTGTCTGTTCTGTGAATTCAAAATATATCACACAATTCAGGCAATGCAAAACTAAATTTCCCAGAATGCTATAGATTGTAATAACAGTAATAACAGATTAAACTTACTTGACAATGTCTTGCGATGGACAGAAGCAATATGCCAAACAGGAAGCCATTGTACTGAAAATGAATGTCTGTGGGAAACACTCAGGACAATAACACTGCACTAATAACTGCTGCAAACGCACAATGTGGACCACCAAAATACACAAAAGCACCCAACTACTCCTCAAGGATACGATCAACAATCAGAAGGCCAAAGTTCCACACCAACAAAGCTGCCAAAGCAAAGGATGGTTTTCCGATCATTTCTTTCGCTTTGTTATCTCCCACTGTTTTACAGCACCTGAAATGATATTCCAGATGTCAGAAGAAATTTCCCATTCTCTGATAGACTGCTGTGGAGGAACGTAAGATGCTATGGGAAAAGATACTCACTCTCGTGCTGCATAGAAAAACACCAAGTCCACAAACATAACCGAGAGCCTCTGAAACAGAATGGTGGCTGGGCTTGCATAGCTGAGATTCTGTACAACCAGCATTTCTTTGTCAAAATATTTAGCCACGTGCGACAAGCAGTACTCAAACCAAGCGAAGAAGGGTGGATAATCCAAGGTCCATTCTGAGGTGTCCTGTAAATAAACCAGTCAGTAGGTCAATATCTAAGGACACAAGATAACATGCGCCACCTACTTAATTTAGTATACTAAGTAGGCTATTAAACCCACCAAAGCATAATGCATTACCTCAAAATACCATTGTGACACCGGTAGACTGTGTGTGATGGCAAGCCAGTTTCTGTGAACCTCGAAGTCTGTGGAATGACTAAATGAAGACAGGCACTGCATTGATCATTTCTGTCGTCAACATGTCACTACACCATAGGCATCGTCATCATATTCCCCATGAATACGGTTATACTAGAAACAGATTAAGGTTTATGGTGAAATAAAACACCAATACCTTTATGTATAAATGTTTTGCTCCACAAGATAATATATGTTCAGCTAAAGATTTTGCACAAACATGCGCTCCAAAACAAGAAGTCTGGGCATTTAAAAAGTTAGCTTGGCTATGTAACATTAGCTAGCTACCATTACAGCCAACTGCTTTACCATTATTGTCGACTCAATAATGAGCATTTCTGACAGTGAAGACGACAAATACTTTCTTCCATAACACAAACTATAAAGAATATTCCACTTACTATGTGTTTATTAAAAGAAACTTTAGAAAGGTTACCCCTATTGCTAAGGCAGGAAACCATCCTGACAACTCAGACATGGGCGCTGCCATGACAGTCTGATGACGCTTGGAGCTTGGGGCGAGTTCGAGAGTTCTCGCCACTGCTCACGAGGCTTAAACTCGCTGCTCTTTCTTTTTGTGAAAATGAAGAAAGTACAAAATATATATATTTTGAACACCGATTAAGTTATTAAGAACTGGCCATGTCTAAGGAAACATAAACAATTTGCAAGAGCGAGAATTTTTGTTCAGATTTTCAATTGAAATTCATATTTAACTTGCGCCGTTATGGCTTGTAAGTGTCCATCAATGATGGGCCAAGCGAAACAGTATGATATATTGCAAAGAACAAGAAGAAGGAGGGTCATGACGTGGACGAACATATCCCTTACGCTTATGGAAGGAATATAAGATACATTAAATGGGGGGAAATTATGTTTTAGCATACGTTTGTATTGGTACAATTGGGAATGGAAATAACAGTGATGTGTCTTGCCTTTGTTTCAAACATTCAATTGATTATTAATTTAATATACATGCGTATGACAAGAACCGCCCATATCCGGAAACGAACTGGGTTTTTGCACTTGCTTGTCAAAGGTCTAGGTTGGGAAAGTTGAACTTCAAAGATCAGGTCGTTGGTGGATTTTGCGTAAAATACCCTCCTAGGCAGAAGTTAACCCATGTCACTTAATCCTCGCTGGATGACAGAACGCCCTTCCATTATTGGTGTGAAGAACTTCCCTTCTGGAAACTTTGCAAGCCTAGCTAACTAATTAGTTACATCGACAGCCAACGTAAGCCTGGTGACAGAAGTCACAGTGCTCTAGCTGGACCTTTTCTCCCTTTCCTCGCGTGACAAACACATACAGACAGGGACGGTAGCAGACAATTTGACAACCTGACATCGGAGGGACTGCACTAACCCTTTCTTTGCCTTGGGACTATCTGGTGCTTCTCAATAATCGGGTATGGCTTCCCTAAGACGTTTAGCAACTTTGCTCAACCCATGTGTTAGGTTCCCTCAGCGACATCTCCCAAGCGGCATGCACTCTCAGTGGCGTCCAGCAGGGGAAGGTATGTTGTCATCACAAGCAGTAAAAGTTTGGATTTCGTTTTTAAATCTCTGTCCTGTAAAATCTCTCACGCCTTCATCCACATCCCAAGGCTTCCACACAACTACAACTGGAAATGTATTCGATGTAAGGAAAGTTGAGTTGAAACCCTTGGAGCAGAGGAAATTAACTTTCGATACTCATGCACTGGTGAGGGAATTGGAAAGTAAAGGTAAAAAAGCATTACATGCTGACGCTGTGCACTCTCAGATAATACATTTGCACTTAAAAATACGAGTCCAGTTATTAATAGTGATCATTATTCGAGTGGCTCATCTGACTGAGCAAGATGATTGTAATACTAAAGTCATGGGTTTGAGACCAGGGGGGCATGTATGCAAATATAAATTGTGTAGTCTACCTAGGGACTGTAGTTGCGTAAAATGATATTATCTGTTGAATAAACAATGCAATATGTTATGCAAATTGTTCTTAAGGGTTTGAAAAGGGACAAGCCGAAATTGTTATTGCAACCCTGGTGACTCTGACCACAGCCAATATGGATATTGTTTACAGAGATATGGTCACAACAGCACATCAGGTATGATGCATTGCACACACACACACACACACACACACACACACACACACACACACACACACACACACGCATGCAAGCAAACCAGGGCACGCATTCTGCCTTGATTTGAAATCTTTACAAAGATTTCCATGTGTGTCAACCCCTTCTGTCGCCTTCCAGGAAATTGCTCTTCAGCAAATCATGGCCCATCTAGACTCGATACGGAAAGACATGGTGATCCTGGAGAAAAGCGATTTCGCCAACCTGCGGACTGAAAATGCGGTATTGAAGCATTCCTGATTCTAACTTAGAGCAGTTTTATATGTGTTAAAGAGAGACATTTAGATGTTATCCAAAGTACAGGGAAAGTGTGTTTAGAAACATGGGGTAGTCATCACTAGAGGTAGTTATCTATATGAGGGACATGCTTATGCTTACTGAAACATCCAAGTTGGAGTTTGATTGAACTTCGTAACTCACTTTTTCTTAATTTAGAAAATGAAAACAGAACTTGAACAAATCAAGACCAGACTAATGGTGAGTATAAAAATTTCATATAAGTTGATGCTGTATTCCCACCGTAAGACTAACTGTGAAGTACTAATGTACTCTATTGACACTCTATTCCCACAGTAAGACTAACTGTAAAGTTCTAATATACTCTGTCAATTATGTATTCCAGGAGGAAAGCAAAAAAGTCAGAGCGGACTCCAAACTAGATATTAACCTGGAGCGAAGCAGAGTGACAGATATGGTAAACACGGAATGTAGTAATATTCAAGAAGCAAAACTGGATTTTATAGTATTTAATCGTCTCCATGCGTAGGGCATTTGGTCAAGATGTCATATTTTTCTGTTTCAGTTTACGGAGCAGGAGAAAAAACTCATGGAGGTCGGCACAGAGTTTCAGAAGAGGGTAAGACTTTAGTGAACACCCTCAGCTTTGCCTCAGAAAGTTGCATCAGCCATGGAGATGATCGGAAGACCATTGTCAATACACTGGACTATGTAAAGCACCTTGCGACAATTCTATTGTTTTGGCGCTATATACTGTGAATACAATTGAATTGAAAAGAGGCCTTTGATTGTATTGATTGTTGGATTATCAGCATGTTTGCTCTTGGCCTCAGGTCATACATGCATGTAGATCGAGCGTAGACTTTGAATGTCTGTATTTTCACTTTATTGAATTGTGTGATGAGGCTGAGTTGCTGTGGTTTATATTTTCCTTAAAGTGTGTTAGAAACTGGCTCATTTCTGACACACATTTTTACGTTTTTTTTTAAAACGCCACAGAACTCAGATGTTGACCGCAGTACTATGGAAACCACCAAGAAGATTGACATTGAAGTGGCATCTCTGAAGACACTCTTGGAATCGGTGAAGCTGGACACCATCAAATATCTTGCTGGTAAGAGAGTATGATGAAGTCTACCTACAGAGGTCACTTTGCGCGTGTCGTCCTGGTTCGATAGCTTCTATTCAACATACATATTGAACCCAAACCGATAAAACCAGGTCGATAAGAGTGATGATATTACACAAGAGGTAAATACTGTATCCTTTTACAGTAGCTCTGCAGTAAGTCAGTAAGTTTACGCCGACAAGTTTATTGTTAAGGTTAGCAGTTTATTGCAGCCTCAGCTGTCCTGGTGATCCGTCGTGACCGATTCTGTGCACTGTTCATGTTTTCCAGCCTGTTTATTCTCCTGTTTGGCCATCACACTTGGATTCTACCGTGTCTGGAAGTAAACTACTACCCCTTCTCTCCATAATGCAGGCACATAGAAAATGCTTTGTTCACGTGTACATATTATTTTGTAGTTCAAATGGATTTTTGTGTAAATAATGTTGCTTATGAGCACGAAATCGCCTCTGCAATTAAAAGTCTGAGAGAGCATGTTTGTTGTGTTTATTCTGACAATCAGAGGATATGCTGTGCCTGTTGTCATAAAGCACTTAAGAGAAATACAGCTGGACTTCAAGCAGTAATCGATCTGGGTGCTGTACAGATCAACATCTTACATAACCTTCCTCAAAAATTCTTTGTTTACATTTTTTTTTACCAACTTCATCTTTGTGATAGCACTCACACAGGGCTCCTGTGATATATGCCTTTTATATAACTACTATATTTCACTAATGCTGAACCAAATGTCCAACAGCTTACTTACTAGCTCACCAGCTCACTAAAGGTTTCTGCAGGGGCAGTCTGCCACGTGAACCATCTTCAGTGCGTGTCTGAGCTGCCTGAGCTCTGTGCAGCAGTCGTCCATCTGTGACTCGAGTTTTTCTCGGCGAACTCTCTCTGCCTCCAGCTGCTCCGCTAGATGCTCTGTAGTGCTGGGAAAGAAATGGGAATTCTGGCTGAACAGAAAATAAACAGTCCCCGTCAGCAAAGCCTGTTAAAGATATTAATACCTTCGGACATCGTCATCTTCATCTCCAGCTCCAACAGCTCCTGGGTTCTTCTGTTTAGTATCATGGACGGATGCAATATTTGGTGTTTTTTCTGCCTTATTTTGTTCTAGGATACAATAAAAAGTTATTATTTCTTTTATATGTCATTAAACAATGTAGTACAGAAAAAAAATATTGACTTTTTCATGTGTACTAACCCTAGATCAAAACATATATGCATGGAAAAAACTCTCCAGAGTACATACCTTCAGTGGCACTGAATGCTTTACTCTCCGTCACCTGTAAAGGTCCTATAGCCTTCAGTTCCTCTGTGTCAATGTCCCCTTGCTCAGCGTTGAGCATCTTCACTGCTGCTAACTGAGCAAACCTTTAAAACGAGCGACTTTGAACTCAGACGTGTATGGTGATGCATACGCTACGTGCCTGTTGCTTAGCTACAGGTAGATAAACCAACACCAAGGTCACAGGTGCAAAAGCAGTACCCTGGGAGCACACACTCTGATGGAAATGTATTACTGTACTGTACTGATGGAAATGTATACAATTCAGGAGCCTATAGTAAGCACTCATAAAATCTTGCTAGCTTGTGACTTGTAAATGCAAATGCAATGTTTTTTTTTTATATTGTCCAGTTGAATTACAGTTTGTTCTTACAGTTTTAATTTAAAATGTAAAAAAAAGTTACCTTTTGGTATTGTTTTAAGAACGTTTTGGCACATGATGAGAAGGCTACCTCTTTGCCAAGTCCTGAGATGATTCTCCAGCGTTGTTCTTGAGCTTGAAGTTCCCACCCATCTCCAGCAGCCACTCTAAGCAGTGAAGGTGACCTTGACCTGCCGCTGAGTGAGATTCAAAGTCTTTATTAGTAAAAGAAGAAGTTATAGTCAAAGGTATGGTCCAATAAATAGCATCTGTATAACTAGTAGACTATTATGCCAATTTAAAGCACCTATACTCTCTCTCTCTCTCTATATATATATACAGTGGCGGTCCGTCAGGGCCTTCAAGGCCTTCTCTGCTGGCCTAAACATCATCAGAAAATAAATGTAATAAAATACATTTAATTTTAATATTTTCTTTTCATAAATATGTATTAAATGATTCCCCATAGTCCATTATCTTCATTTCATGCTTCCAGCGTTGTTCATTTATGTTAGAGCTTTCATCCAATCATATTTCCGCTATCATGTGTTGCCACGCTCCTTTAAATCTTCCCCTAGAACAGAAATCTTCCCTGAGGCCTACATTGAAGGCCCGTGTACATCTGATTGGCTATCACAACTTGCTGTTTCAGTTCATTTAAGTTGAATGAACTGAAACAGACAGTTGTGACAACCAATCAGATTTCGAGTTGGCGACACTGGGCCTTCTAGAAGGCCCGGAAGATTTCTTTCCTCGTGTTGAACGTGACACGTAAACGTCCTTTGATTGGATACTGAGGCAGACCGGTGCAGTGCTTCAGTGCTCAGTTTAGCTGGCTAAAACGACGTACATCGGTTTCAATGCTTATTCTTCTAGTTGTTTCAATTGGTAAGACTAAATATAATTACATTAACCAACTCAAATAAATTAGTTTACACAAACTTGATAATTCCAGTTTTTGATACAATTACAACGCCATTTTCAAGACGGAACTTTCAAGAAAAACTGGATATCGTGAGGATGGGAAGTTTAATGAAACTGCTTTGCAGGTGGGACAATGCGATGTTACTTGTTAAACTTGTTAAACCTCACATTGAGTCACATAGGCTACTTTTGGTGGACTTAATAAAACTTTGTAGACTAATCCCTGAAAATCGCCTTTTATTTTTAAGTTGTGACAGTAATATCCAAGCGATCATATAACTTAGAGTTTACTACTCTTAATGTATTGTTAATACGGGTGTATTGATTTGAAATGCTCCGGAAATATTAATAAAGTCTGTTGTACTCGACTATGTTAAGGTGATGCAATGCTCACTTATACTGCCTTTCTGTATAAAATATACTGGTTCGAGAGCCATGGCGTCATAATGATGGTATTAGGAGGTGGATTCACTCAGTTTAACATCGTGTAGGACATCGCTGAAGGCCTAGTCGTGAAATGCACGGACCGCCACTGTATATATATATACATATACACACACACACACACATGTCATTTATATGTATATTTATACATATATACATAATATATATATATATATATATATATATATATATATATATATATATATATATATATATATAACACCCAGGATTAGACTAGCTGCACCAGTTGTTTTTAAAGACAAACCTTTGTGCATTGGAGAAGAGCCATCTTCATCTCTCTCATTGATGTTGGCTACTCCAGACTCCACTATTCTCCTCAGAGCGTCCAGATCTCCACGGTAAGCGGCAGTGTGGGCTGGATACTTTAAAGCTGTAAAAATTAAACAGTGTTTGTAATCATAGGGTGTAACTAAACAGGAAGCAACAAACAAATCTCAATGGACGACTCTTTACCTTTCATCTCCAACAAGTCGCTCCTGCTCTGCGTTGCCGTCTCCAGTGCTTTGCCAATGAACTCCACCACAGGCAGCTTGTTGAAACGTAGGGCAAGATCTCTGGCCGTCTCTCCGAGGCTGTTTCTCATATTTATCCCATGGTTTAAACACGGGCACTTTGCAAGCAGATATTTGAAGCACATAAGGTGACCCTCGGCTGCAGACAGATGAGCTAGAGAACACAGTGGTTGGCTACTCAGAGCGGTGTGGAGTCAAACGCAGTCTATCTTTCCTATTATTGCTAATCAGCCTACCCTCTGTACCTGGTGTGTTTCCATTGTAGTCCACTGGGTGTATTTTGGCCCCCCATCTGGTGAGAGTTTGCATGCAGTTTAGTCTCCCATGGAATGCAGCATGGTGTATAGACATCCATTTGCTGTTGTCCGTAGTGTTCACGTCCTGTGAAACAAACTGAGCTGAGCAGGATTTGAATTATCTTCTATTTCTTGTTATATGTCTCTGAAGGTATCGTTTTAACTTCCATCTGATCTGTGTATCTAGTTTATTATGCCAACTTAAAGCACCGTGAACTTCCTTAGTGTATGAAATGTGCTTTGCTGAGCTATACTCTTGTCCTGACTGGTACTGTACAATAGCATAGTGCATATCATGTGTAGTAATTCAACTGAATTTATATTGTTCCAGTAACAGTTGAAGTTGTCTCATAGTGCTTTACAAAGCGCAGAGCCTGAACCCCATATAGCAGGCACTATAGCGTTGCAAGGAAACACTCCCTTTTAGCTTTTAGGAAGAAACTTTTAATAGAACCCAGCTCATAAGGGGGACGCTTAAGTAAGTGTGTAAGGATCTGACAGACCACTCCTTGGCGTAGGATGGTGTGCAGGGTCCCAGCATGGCCATGGGCTGCTGCCAGATGTGCTGTGGTGCAGCCTCTGGAGTCTCTCACTGTGAGGTCAATCCTGTGCTCAATGAGTGCCTGCCACCAGGGACAGAGATGATGGTGATATTGGGACAGGGACAGAGACGATGGTGATATTGGGACAGAGACGATGGTGATATTGGGACAGAGACAGAGACGATGGTGATATTGGGACAGAGACAGAGACGATGGTGATATTGGGACAGAGACGATGGTGATATTGGGACAGAGACGATGGTGATATTGGGGCAGAGACGATGGTGATATTGGGGCAGAGACGATGGTGATATTGGGGCAGAGATGATGGTGATATTGGGGCAGAGATGATGGTGATATTGGGACAGAGATAATGGTGATATTGGGACAGAGACGATGGTGATATGGACAGACACAGAGATGATGGTGATATTGGGACAGAGACGATGGTGATATTGGGACAGAGATGATGGTGATATTGGGACAGAGACGATGGTGATATTGGGACAGAGACAGAGACGATGGTGATATTGGGACAGAGACGATGGTGATATTGGGACAGAGACAGAGATGATGGTGATTATGGGACAGAGATGATGGTGATATTGGGACAGAGATAATGGTGATTATGGGACAGAGATGATGGTGATATTGGGACAGAGACGATGGTGATATTGGGACAGAGACGATGATGGTGATATTGGGGCAGAGATGATGGTGATATTGGGACAGAGATGACACTGGAGGTCTCTGAGGTGTTTTACCTTCATGCACTGGTCTTGTCCTGTTATGGCTGCCACATGCCCAGCAGTCCATCCTTTACTGGTCTGGTAGGAGACATCCGCTCCATGCAGGAGAAGCCAGAGCAAGCACTTTGGTTGGGAAACATTATCTTTATATTTATGTGTATTTAAAAATACAAGTTTATCTGTTGCTAAAATAGTCATGTCTGCCATTCATACTGTTCAGCATGTTCTTCATGCACAAAAACATCCACACATAATTTGTTTAAGAATGTCTCTTAACATGGCTTCCTAAACAGCGCACCACAACACCTTCCCTGTTACATCTTAAAATCAGCATGATACATAATAATACTGATAATTCTTTGATTATAAACTAAAGCTCTAACCAGTATTACAGAGGAAAGGGGCAAGATTGAAGTTGTGTTTTACCTCCAGATTTCCAGCTTGGCAGGCCCAGAGCAGTGGGGTGAACCCATGGGTCGGATCGACAACATTCATGTCAGCTCTGGTCTTGGCCACCAACATCAGCCTCTTTGTGTCGCCTGTCCTGGCGGACTCTATCACCAGAGACCCTTGTGAAAATGAAGTTCAACTTAAGCTTTCTGTGCTGCTTATTTCAGTACTGAAGTATATCATTTCTGAGAAAATAATAACCTCCAAGTTTCTGAAGTCAACCAGGTAAGCACAATTAAGCATTACAAATGCAGAATATTATTCATGTCCTTACTTTTTCCATGTTGTTTTACAGCAGAAGACATTTCCACTACTGATCTTCAAAGTCACAACTGCACATACAAAAGTGAGGAGCAGGATCCGAGCAAAGACTGTGTTGCTATGTTTGATTTTAAACCAAACAAACACCCACTGAAGGCCCCCTGGCAAATCATTAAACTGGCTCCCTCTAGTGGTTTGAGTTAGTTACAGGCCCAACTGCAACCTCTTAATTTGAAATTTTAGCAATTCAAATTAATCGATTTAAGGTTGTGACAGTCTTGAGTTCCCCTCTGTCAGCAGGCTATTATAAAGCTTTTCGTCACATAACAGTACAATCAGGCCTTCCACTTAGAGGCCAGGTAGAACTAACTGGACCTGTAATCATCTCAGAGTCCACATTCTTCTTCATTCAGGTGGACATAACAAAGATATTTTCAGGTTATGTTGTCTTGGTAAAGGTCAAATTGTCTTACCAAAGACATGCCAAAAATGGTCAACATAACATTAAACAATAAACATGACACAATTTACCGGAGGACACAATGACAATAGTCATAAACATTCATAAAGACTCCTTTATGTGGTTATGAAGGTGTCATGACAGGCTTTATGCACATCACTTCAAAGAAAGTGTTACCATTGTTTCAAACACATGCAATTCAGAAGTGGGCTGAGAATACATCATGAATGACCCAAGGAAGATTATATTAATGGAATTAAAGTAATTTATTTATTGTGCTTATATTTATTCAGCCAGAGGTCCTTATTACATGTATTTTTTTTCCCATTTGGGTCTCGCATTCACTGAAGTGTGTTCAGTTTGCGAAGCAAAAAGCTAGTGAGTTATAGTGTTTGTATAGTGTATAATGTATAGTAACCATTTTTGACAGGTCTTTTTCATACGTGATCTTGTAAGCATAGCATCAGACACTGAAAATGAATAGGAGTGGTGATCATGCATCTCTAGGTCATCATAAGATTGATGTATTGGTGATGCTGCCCTCTTTAGGCCTGGCCAGGTGACTGCAGAATCGTCTGCCCACGCTCAGAGTTGGAAGCACGACTAGTCAGACCCATCACTCTCCTCAGCAAGCTCCAGCCCTTTCCTGTGGGATTCAATAGCACAAACTAAATGCCTAGCAGTGCCAATCAGCCAAGATAGCTGTTTTTTGCAGCTCTGGTTTAAGTTGTAGGCCTTTTCATACTCCTCATTCCACTCGAAAAAAACCCACATTCCAATTTACTTTATTTAAAAACAGTATTTATTGATTTATGAATTTGTATTTGGTTTCCAAATGTCTTCTGCGTCTTACCCTTCTCTGATGTCGGTGCAGGTGTTGACATCTTCATGGATTTGGGGCTCCCTGGATCCTCACAAATGGTGTCCTTGTCAGAGTTCCATTTGTCCTCGACTCCCACCTTGTTCCATGTCATTTCCTCAACTCTGCCACAAAGTATTGCACACCAATTTACCAATTTACCGATTAGTAGCACCGGCGTGTGAGTGTCATCAATACATCATCTCCGCACTGTCTCTCTTGTACAGCCTAACCATTGGAATCCAAATATTGTATACTTCCCTACTTATGTCACATTATAGCAAACTACTTCCACTACTACTGGACAAATAACATTGTCATTAAAGAATACTGGCAGTAATTAGACGTCCTTTTACTGTCATTAACCAAATACATTTTTTTTTTTTACCATGTATCCAAATATGGTCTCACCTGAGGCACCTTCGACACTCATCACCTGCGGAGCCACCAATGTTTTTCTCCACCCCACACCGCAGCCTCTTCCTGAGGCACATGGGTAGATTCCTCTCCATGTCCAAGATAGTAATGGCACGCTGTGAAGCAAACAAACACACACAATCCAACAGCCACATGTACGTGATGAGTTTCATACATTCAACAATTTTCATATTTCCTGGTAACTAAACTAAATACAATAGAACAGAAAGGCAACACTTTCCCCATCATGTTTACTGTCTTTCTCTGTTTGACACACCTGTAGTTTCCAAATGTTGGTGCTCTCCTCTGAGACACCCGCCACAGTGCTGCTCATGAGGGCGATGAGCATGTTGAGGAGCAGAATGTAGGTGAGGACGATGTAGGAGATGAGGAGCACATAGAACATCTCTGTGTAGCGGACCTGCTCGGTGAACTCCAGGTCCCCCATGCCTATGGTCAACTTGAACAGCTCCTGAGTTGTGAAGCGGAAGCTCTTGAAAGTTGGCTTCTCACTTTCATCAGAGTCACTATCAGGCCGATGAGACGTTTGATTGCTGGACACTGAAGTTGTGTTGTTGAGATCTTCTGGCTCATCCATCAGTGTGACCACAGCTGTGGGGAGCACAATAAACGGTTGCAATCTATGGAGTGCTTAGTCGAGTCTAGTTTCGTGCCGTATCATAATAGTATTCATATGAGAAAATGATTTGTTACTCTTGTAATGAATATATTGATATAAAATGGTGTAATGTATTAGACCTGTCCTCATGATCAGATAAACATTAACCTGGATGTCTAGCAGTAATAATAGATCATATCGTTGTTTGGGTGACTGTGAAACTCTTTGAGTCACACTGAATATTCTAGGGTCAAGTGTCTAACATATGCTAACCTTGTGCCTTTGTATATATTATTGAATATGTAACAATGTAAGGGTATAATGTGTGATCAACAGCACAGAATTGGCCTAAATACCAGCTGAAAACCCTATGAGGAAGACAATGTAGACCAAAAGGAAGCGCAAGATATCACCAAGAAGTATCTGTCAGTGCCAGAGACAAAAGAGAAAGAGATGAGGTATAAACTGTTTGAAGAGGCCACACTCAGTTGTAACAAAGGAAGACATCTTTGTTTCTGAGGTGTGTGTGTGGGACGGGAACCTTCTGTATCATGACGCTGTAGATGCCCATGTGTCTGGATCCCCTGCAGAAGTAGAGCAGGTTCATCCAGCTGAGGACCAGACTCCAAACCAAAAAGCAAACGTGTTCCTTCCGGCCACACCAGTGGAGCACAAAGGACACGATGCACAGCAGAGCCTGAAGGAAACTAAGGAGCAGAAGTATGACAGTGATTAAAACTTTAATGGAGAGTATTCATATTGCAGACTCTTGAACAGCTTTAGGCCTCTGGGGTGAAGACCAAATCGATTGCAAATACACAGTGTTGCAACTTGCAAAAGTGTGAACAATCTTACAGAGGTTAGGAATGAAGAATCTGGATGGCCAACAAAGCCTTTCAAACAATACACATATCCTTGTAAAAAAAGAAGACCTGTACTACATGCACATTTCTTCTGATAGGCATCATAATTTGAGTAGGTATAGAGCCAAAATGAGAGACAATTTGAATGAAAAGAGGAGCAAGCAGCCTCTCTCAGAAATAGAATGAAGACTTAAATGATTATTGCAGATTGGGTACACTGACGTATCTAGCTGAATCTATATCCCTTTACCCTCATTTAACCACAACTGAGCGGAGAGCAATATGTGGGCAAAGCCAGCCTAATGCCTTGGCTACTGGAATAAAGTGCTACAAATTATGTATGAGACAGTATGTCAATATCCTGTTAGTAACTTGATGCCATAAAGAATCACAAATTTCTTCCACTATGCACTTGCAGGCACGACGTAATTGCACAGATCTTTTTGTTTATTTGTGAAGTGATTATATCCAAGTGGTCTAACTGTTGGATTGGAGTGATTTAACATCCTTTCCAAAGTCACAAGGGATTTTTTTTAAAACAATTGTAATCGAGACAACTTACAGAGAAGTGTAGCGATGGGAAACTTACAAAATCAGTTCAAAGTATCCATCGATCAGGAAAGATTGCAAGTTCGGACGTTTCCTCCTGATATCTAGTAACTGAAAATGTACGTGTGTCAGTGCATTCCATCTAGAGGCTGCATTTTTTGATGATAACAAGTCAAAAACGATGAATACCTCTCTGAAGAAGAAATACACTGCCCCCCAAAATGATATCTGCTGCCCTGCAGCAAACAAGACCCTTGTTGCAGTGGACTTGGAGGGGGGGGGGAAGAAATGCAGAATATGATGATTGATTTGTTACAAGGGGAATATTCAAACAACATTGTGAAAGCCACAGAGTCTCAACTCACCATTTTCCTGTTTCCAAGGTATGAAACGCTCGTGAAGATGCAAAGGTACAGACAATACATAACAAATCTAAAGAGAAATATTCGATGTGCGAATCCATTCCATTTCTCATCCAACAGTCTATTAAGTGGCTCCACTTGAAGCATTTCCAACCGATTCTAAAAACAGTGCATCGTTAATTAAAGCAGAGTTTGAACCTGGTTGAGAACTAGCAATCTAGCAACTAAAAAGGCATGCAAAACCTTACAAACACCAACAACAGTACAGATGGTTCTGAGCCTGCTAACTCATGGCTTTTGGCCCTATAGTTGGTTAGGGTCCGACCCAGACCACAGAACTGCATAGTGCCTACCCTAGGCAGCTAGTTGGAACAGCAGGTGTGTTTACCTGTCTCATTACCATATACTATGAAAATTAATCTGAAGATGATACCAGTACTAGTTGTTTGTAAAAATGCTTCAAAAGTGGCAAATTATTGCATATTGTCTCTTTAAATTGCTGTAATTAATTGGCATTTCATAAGGCATTAAAGATACAGAGTTATGGTAGTTTTTACATGATGGTCTCTCTCTGGACAAAGTTGAGTTTTTTTACTTACTGGGATTTCGCTGCCATAGACAACTATTTCCAGCACAGAGTTCTCCTCAAAAGAGTCCAGAGATCCAAGGTCATATAGCGAGGCATAGACGGGCCCGTAGGCCCACTCAGTGAACTTGCGGGAGAAGTGAATGCTCTCCTGCTCGTGGAACTCGCGATGCATCATGTGTTCGAGCAACTATGGAGAAAAGGTCTTATTCATGAAATTCAATACAAGTTTAATACATCATTACCAAATGTTTGCATGTGGCATAGATGCCTTTTAATGAAAGGCTAATCACACAAAGTTACCTTTATCTTGCCTGTCTTGGCTGCGAGTTTAATTGGTGTGAGGCCCTGGTTGTTCTTGATTTCCTCCAGCTTGACACCAGGGTAAAGCTGGGCAGCTTTGGTCAAGATGTGGTCATACATCTTAATAATAAAATCTGTGTTGTTATCGGTGTTCTCATTGCTGTTATCTGTGTTCTTATAGCTGGTATCTGCGACCACCACCAGAGCATGGAGAACCATGTTGCCCTGTGAGTCTGTCTCATCTACATTTAAACTCTGGTACTGGTTTTCCAACAGGAAGTCAACTATCTCCCTCTGGTTGGTGCAGGCAGCCAGGGAGAATGGTAGCTCTCCTGTAAAAAAAATAATGATTATTTAAATATTACTTATTTACAATTAGGTTTACCACTTACTCTGAGTTAACTCAGACAGGTTTGAGACTCAATCATGTTCTTGGAATACTCCCCAGGAGACCAGCATTGATCAAGGCAATAATTAGTACACAGTATTTGCCTTTGGTAGCTCACCAAAATAGAAGCAGATTCCATCACGCAACTGAAAGAACTCCCCAGAGGCCTTTGCATGGACATCTGCACCTTTCTCAACCAGAAGCTCAACAAAGTATTTACTCCTTCTCTCAATGGCTATGTGAAGGGCAGTCTGGCCTACAGGACAGAGGGATGTTGCTCTTAGCAATTTTATCTTATCTGATGTGTCTTTAAGGATGAAAGGCTGATGAAGGCTTACCTGCGTAGTAGCTGTCAGTTAAAGCAGCATTGACAAAGTCCTTCAGGTCTCCCATTTTCTCAGCAATGTCCAGAAGGTACTTCACTGTTTCATTTTCCCCCTTTTTCAGGTTGAGTAGAGCCTTCACCAAGGGAGTTTTGCCATCCAAACGATCTGGCAGTAAGATAGAGGATGTTAGAGTAAATATGTAAGAATATGAATGTTCATTGCAGGACCACAATTGTAGCAGTCATAAATGCATCGATATTCCCCACTTGTTGTGTGAACTCATAGCGCTTACAGACAGAGTCAGAAAGCAATTTGCCATTTCTCTTCAGATACTCCTCTGTTTCTTGAAGCTGTGTGATATCTCTGGAAGACACAGCATCAAACAGCCTCTTCCTGAAACTCTCCTGTTCATCCTGTTCAGGAACAGCATCTAACCTGTTCAAAAATCTGCCAAAAAATGATGACATTTTAAGTAAACATCTATCTGTTATGACAGCATTATGACATTGTTAGATTCAGAGAGGGTGGTGGTGGTGGGGGGATTTCTGTATGCCTCTTTCTTTACCCATGTTGAACTGTGGTGAGTGAAACAGGAAAATGCTTCTTCAAAGTATGATTTCCCTCAATGGAACTACAACAACTAATACTAATTCCCTCAATCACTAAATTCATATAATTTATATAATTTATAACCTTAGAAACATTTCTCCAGCGTTACCAAGGTAACAATTTAAATATAATGAGTTACCCCAAATTAATTCTAATCATGGGTTCTGGCTCCCCCAGGTCCTCAATGTACTTGGAGTCCATGGGCCCCTTGTCTTTCTCTGATCGGTCATTCTCCAGTGCAGAAACAACAAAATTCTTCTTTTGTTTGGCATTCCTCCTCTCTGTATCTTTTCTTCTCTCTTCAACGCTTCGGTCATCAACTTCCAGCTTAAAAGATTGAGGATTTGTGGCCATAGTGTTTCGATTGATCTCTAGCTGCCTTAGTAAAGAATGAAAACATGTTCAAAAAACTCTTACAAAATATTTCAGAATATATCATTGATTATTTGTCTAACTGACAACCCAGATGTACGTATGTATTTCATTCATTGCATATTTGTTCTCATAGTAAATTACATTTAAGATACATTGAGAGATACAGTATGCATGTACGTATACATGTATAAACTATATATATGTACCGTATATACAGTTAACTGAAACAATGTACATCAAAACTCATTAAGGAACCACAGAATTAAAATGACTGTACTTACTAGAAAGATGAACATTTCTCCCTGTATTCTACTTGGCTGCATAAAAGGGAGTGCCGTTCTGTGTGTGTGTGTGTGTGTGTGTGTGTGTGTGTGTGTGTGTGTGAGTGAGTGAGTGAGTGAGCGAGAGAGAGAGAGAGAGAAAGAGAGAGAGATAGAAGGGATGGGCATTGTAAACGCCATATCCAGTGTCTAGCCTCCAGTCTCCAGCATGCATTTACTGCATTAAGATCTGATGGGAAATAGCTGATAAATTACATTAGGAGCTGATGGGAAGGATTTAAATATTACTCATCATATTGCAGTGAAAATTATTCAGCAATAATCACATACACACAAAGCAATCATGGTCATGGTTTTGACTGGAGGTTTACTGATTGACAGTTCATAGTCTATAGATCAGAAGGTGAAGTGGACAATGGGGTATAAACATTTTGGGCATAGGCCCAAATTGAGAGTGGGAAAAAACTACCCCCCAACAGTCAGAAAAGAGCTCCCAGATATTCCCTTTGTTGTAAGGGAGTGGGGTCATGTGGAACTGCACAACCAAGTTCTAAATCGGAGACGCCAAGACAGCGTCCATGTCCCATATCAGCTACCTTAGAGCTGTTGTTCTGCAAAGCCACCCAGATATTGAGTGTTCAATATATTTAGTGAGAACCAGATTCTGTCGGTCAAATTTGTAAGCTGATGTAAAAAGAAAAGTTATGATCTGTGACTATTGTGCATTCACAGAAAGCACAGAAAAGCACCTGAGCCCACCCCCTCGCTATTAAGCAGCTGCTGCTTTGCACAGGAAGTTGCATAACTTCAAGGGGGGTGTGTGTAACCCAGGTTAAATAATCCATGTATATAGAATTGAAACTGAATAGGAAAAAGTGTTACATAGATATCTGTTCAATCATATTAAGAAATGTACAGAAAATAATCTGCCAGTGTTAACTTAATTTAAATTAAAATTTCCCCTTTTTAATGTTAATATCCAATTGATTACATTTTTTTTTTACATGTGACTTAAGAGGTGAGCTCAGCCAGCCAACCAGGTATCAGTTTCATCTAGGGAGCTAAGAAAACCTATGTGCATTGTTTCTTCGAAGCCACAGCAGGGCAGCGCGTGGTCACGTTGATGAGCTACAGCCATTAACCCTGGAAAAAAAGTTAGGAAAGTTGATTAATGTTAGCTAAAGCAGTTCTAATACCCTCCATAATCATAACTACCATATGTAAGTACCATTGGGATACTTCCCCTCGTGTCTCTCCCCACCCCCAACCAATTCAAATCCCTGATACCTAAACTTTTATTTCTTGACCAAATAAGCCTAAGAGCCTTGGAGTTTGGTAAACGGCTGCCTTGAATATGTAGCCTGACGATGTCATACTCATAATTCTAGTCAGAATATGAGTCTGATACTGCTCCATAGAGCTATGATTATGGGGCGTGTTTCAACGAGCCAGGAAAGAAAATGCCTCTTCGCTCAATTGGATACCTAGAACCAATCAGAGCAACGTAGTATGACCATCTGATACATTAAACATTTAGCTGATCCCGTAGGAAGGACGGCTAGAGAGCTTCAGTTAAGACCTACAATACTCTGCAACATTTGTGTTGCACATACACAACTAACTGAGTCAATGTAGACATAAAAAAGTTGTGTAGATAGCTTCATTCACATAAAATATTTCCCACTAACAGGCTCCCGAGACACCGCCATCTTGGTAAGATTTCGAATCTACCGTTAATTCTACTCAAGCCTTGGTTAATTATCTGTCCATCATCGTATAAAGCATGCCCTGACAATTTGATTGGATAGATCCGTCTTGGATCAACCATAATTTCTCCCCAACGGAGCGATGCCAGACCGAACTTCCCAACCTGAAATGTTGTGGGCGGGGCTTAATTCAGGCTGGCATCCAGGCTAGTGAATATGACTCTCCTGCTGTCAAATCAGGACCAATCAGAGAAGAGCCCGTCCTCCTTTGTTTCCGGCCCACACAGTGCCAAAAGTCATAGATTCGGGAGAGAAGATCAAGTTTTCAAGAGAGCGTATGATACATTTGAGCGAGCAGATGCTAAAATTAAGTGCGCAGACGAAATTCACGCTTGTGAAAATCTGAAAGTTGCTCGAATAGACGTTTATCGCGCGTGCGAGTTTTGGCACTAAACTGACGCCATACATATTAATCTTGCATGAGTGGGCACTATTTGTAACATAGCACTTTGGTTTGTTTTATACAGTTTATTTGGAAAATACCTATACTAAATCATTATACTTAATAATATAGATTAAGGGTTAAACTTTAAGTTACACCAATATGCATGGAATAATGAGTTTAATTAAAAAATTCCAGATTTGGGTTGAAAAAAACATAGTAGAAAGGACCGAAGAGCTATAGAGGAGCCGATGATCCAAAGGTTAATTAAGTTGTGTAGTTTGGCTTAAACAGCTAGGTGGACAGTCCCTGGTACCCCAGTCTCTGGAGTAGATGTGATGGTCAGCCTAGATGCAGTCACTTCCAGTTTAGTTTGGCACTCCGAAGCAGCCAGTTCAGCAGTGGCCTCATTGAGCCGAGTCTCACAAGATGTTGCACAGGCTGAAAAAGAGATTAAAATAAAAACTTTCCAAATGCATCTACTTAGTAGTCAATGTTACAGTGAATGAATGTATCTTTATGTGTTCAGACTTTGATCTGATTTGATTTAGTTGTTTAAGTTACCTGAAACATTGTTGTTCTCCTCAACGGACTTATCATTGTCACAATGCCCAATGGCGGCACCTTTCCTTTTTTTCTGATAAAGTAAGAGAGATTAATCATTTCAAATTCAAATTCAAATTCTGAATTAAGAAATATCTAAACTGCATACTCACAGATCATGTTACACCAATTTGTTCTTCACCCTGAAGCCTTTGTGATCAGCATTAGTACACACAATGTCTTAAATTACAATAACATCTCGTAAAGAATCTGAACACCACCTTGAAGGAGAACTTGAATTTCGGCAACCTGAAGAAACAGCACCCTACAGTCTCTTCCTCTTGTGGCATCTAGGGTCCCGTGGGCAAGCAGGAGCCTTAGTGACCTCAGGCAGCTTCTCACTGAGCTGAGGCGCCGTTTTTCTCACCTCAGCTAAGGTCTCGTTTGCCTGAACCTTAGAAGAATCTGTGAAAGAAAGAGGGAATGTTTTATATATCCTCCTCATCCAAGCAAGTTAATTTACAGCAGGCAAAAATATGAAAATAGTTAGATCTAGTTGAAGTGTAGCTTCAAATATCACCATGAACTTACTTGTGTTTGCAACAGGAGAGGTCTGGCTTACAAGGAGACTCTGTGATCCTCTCTTTGATTTCTGGAGAACACATAGTTATATAACAACTTAAAGATATACATTCCAACTGGGTATAGCGTATAGACAGCATGGCAGTATGACAGTACACAACTCCATAAGCCAAATAATATACATGATACTCCACCTTCAAGTTGATTGTTGGAATCTTCAGCCAAGCTGGAAACATTTTGTTCTTGATCTTTGTCTTATTCCTTTCCAAAAGTCCAACTGCAGCTTGAATTGGAGGGAGGTGTGTAGAAGCTGGTATGCTGGTTTGGCTACAGGTCTTTGTTATCTCTTTTGTAAGTGCTTCTACCAGTGATGATTCAAAACATGGATTGTGTGATTCAAGGGCAGAACACAGAACATTCTCAGACCCAAACTCTCGAGTAAGTTCCTTGTAAACGTTTCTGTAAATCTGGTGAAAGTCCACATCCTGAGGATAACTTTCATCGCCTGTGATGCAAAAAGCTGTATCAAGCTCAGACAGAATCTTCCGAATCAAGATTCTGGACATATCCAGCACATTATCTGGAAGTCCATCCTGGTGGGTGCCAATGTCCTGGTGTAAGCTATTGACTTTCGACAGCAGTCGAATAACCAGCATAGTGACCAAGGAGGCATAGTGATTTTTGGTGGACTCTAAGAGACGTAGGGGACATGAAATGGTGACTCCTTCACACTGACTATTTTGCATCAAATCTTTGTGGTCGTCAAAAGTATGAGGGAGCAGATTGTTTGAGTTAGTGGTGGATGATGTAGTTGTATTGTCCTGTGCATGTTTGTCTAAGAGTTTCTGATCCTCTTTTACTAATTCCTTTAAGCCAGAAGCATCCTTTTTCTTTAACTCTGTGGAGAGTGCCACCATTACTTCGTTGGTCATCACTTGTGTGAATACATTCATTGTGCTTCCAAACACCTCAGGTGATGATTTTGAGGTCTCTAGATTATGCTGTAAAAGTTCTTGATTGTCAGAAGATGCTGAGGGGAACAAACACGACAGGAGTAGTCTCTTCACAGCCTCCTCTACATAAGTGTAAATGAACCCTGATGGAATTTCATTTATTCCCATAGCTCTAGGTGGTAATTTGCACAGAATGGAATCTGAAAGACTCTTTCCAACCGGCACAGAAATGGTCTGGAGACCATGATAACTTTTTAGTGTCTTTTGTACGTGATCTGCAATATCACAGGAATATTGACCTATTTGAGTTTCAGTGATCAATTTCTCCAGTCTTCCAGTGACGGGTACACATTTTTCCCATTCCA
This sequence comes from Sprattus sprattus, assembly GCF_963457725.1. NCBI lineage: Eukaryota > Metazoa > Chordata > Actinopteri > Clupeiformes > Clupeidae > Sprattus > Sprattus sprattus. Next base: position 66,829,162 of record NC_137920.1, read on the forward strand.
AGATGGTGTCTAAAACACTACTGATGGTTTCATTTGCACATCCAGAAGACAATGAAGCAGCATCCATGTCAACAAATGTATGCGTAAGAAGAGGAGAAATCCTTTTGATAAACACTTCAGGGAGAACAGAAGTACTGGGGAGTTTGGTTTGTTTATCTATTTCGGAGTGAAATGATTCTGAGGAGTGTGACAATGGCAATCCAGGGCTCGGTGACCTGTCTGTTTCCGTTTCTGTTTCAATGTCAATGACTTCAACTTCATTCAATATAGCATTAAGGATCTTATTAATCAGCTCTACCTGCTCTAGATTTTCCGCTGTCTTGAGAACGGGAAGTTCATTCTGCATGGACAGAATGACTTGGCTAGTGAAAGAAATAGCAGAAGCCACTGTCATTTTCTTTTTACTGTCACAGTGAAAAGATTTGGAAAACAATTTCCCCACCATGTTCTGAATGGCATTGAGCATTCTTTGAGATGTTGTCCTGTAGATCCTCAATGGAACATCAGTTCCTAGGGATCGTGTTTTCTCCAGCAAATCCTTCATCGCCTCAATAACAGACCCAACAACATCATAGGATGTTGAATGAACCACTTGACCTGAGACTTTCTCCTTTGTGTATTCAATAATATCACCAACTAGATCAACTGCAAGGGACTCTGACTGGGGACCAGATGGAAAGTAACCATGAACCTGACAGAGGTCCGTTTGACTTTCTCCATTGGCGTAAGACTCCTTGTCATCTTCAGCAAATTCCTCAACTGGGGATTCATTCTCAAGAGTTTTGAGCAAAACCTCACTCACTTGCTTTGATGCCCTTTGTTGAAATTCAGTGCCGGTAAACTTGTTGAGCAAGGGGATGGATTGTGATAGCCCTGAAGTTTTAGCCTTCTCAGCCATCATGGGTGCTGTAGTAGGACCAGAGTCAGAGTCCTTAATGGTGCATGAGGCTGTCAAATCCACATTCTTTTTGGAGATGGTGGAATATCCCTCTGGTAAGGCAGGCACAACTGGTTCAAGACCACTGACTATTCTGACAGATTCTCGCAAAATCTCATTGCTGCAAAGAGCATTTAATTTGTTATCCCCTGAGATCCTTGGCATAGAATTGATCCTTCAGATGTCTCGACCTCTGAGGTGCTTACCCTATTCCAAGGCATAAAGACCACATGTTTATATCTGACTGACAACACATAGTTACACAGAACTAGTTACACATAGTTCACTTAAATTAAAACATGACGATGAATCCCATGCTAATTCACAACAGGGATGTTATTTGGGCATGATTTGCAAATAAGGAAGTGCTACTTTAGGGTTGCATTTGATGACGGGAGTAATAGACAGTAAAATCTTGTTTTTTACAAAAATAACAGGATAAACAAGTAATTCTAGTGATTACTGTACATACCATAATGTGTGTTGCCCTGAGCTCGTCATTCCACATATGTACGTGCCAGAAACACCCAGAATGTCACTGAGGACTGGGAGCAGGTAATAATGAGCAGTCTGGACTACTTTCTTCACTATGATAGCACAAAGATGACCAACTTCTTCCTTGTTCCTCTGAGTAAACAAAATCAGAAAATAAGGTATTTCATCAGAGAGGAATATTACAGGATGAGGAATATTAGAGAATTTCTATTCAAATCAACACTCCATATATAATCGAACAGTATTTGGGCCAAATCAAACTCACAGGCACACATAGAGCGTCACGGACAATTCTCCAATGACTGCAAAAGAGAAAAGAATTTTAGAACATTGGAACTTAATGATCCGACAGGCAAACACAACGTTTTTTTAAACTTATCTCTTACTCTTCCGTCATGTTTTCCACAAGGTGGCGTATCATGGGGGAGACGTTCATATGATCCAGATCTGAAAAAGCACTAGTATTATTTTTAAAATACATGGTAGGGCATGGAACATTTGAGCAGTGGGTCTTTGGGCACAGAGGAACTTGTTCTGACTGTTCTTTTATATTCTTTTGTAAACTAAAACTCGTTTTGACTACTTTTATTGACATACTTTTCATGTCTGAATTTGGCATAGACTAACCTGCATCAAACCTTTTGGTCCTCGTTGTAGAACTACATTCAGCTCTTGATTCCTCAAAAGATTTTTTCTTTGGCCAAGGCAAAACACATAGTTAGTTGTTATCATCAGTAAATTGTCAGCAGTTAGGATTTTCGAATAAAACACAAGTCATGGACTTTCAGCATTACTTGTAATTGATCTTATTACAGTGCATGCAATGGTATTGACTGTTAGGTAACATTTAGTAGGCTAGCTTGCCAGATGGTTAACATACTCTCCTCATTTTCTTTTGGAACACCCTTACAAGATGCTGAAGAGACTGAGCAGTATTCTCAAGAGGAGGCAACTCTCATTTGGTAACATTGACCTTTACATCCTGTCATTGTGTTGCTATGCCAACTGGTTGTCATGACAACTAGCAATTGATGCTGTCTTGACAACATGCCTGTTGCCAGCCTAATGACAACTGTGCAGATTGATATAAAATAGGGGTAGTTTACTGATTGCCAAAACGAATTCATAATGTCCTCGACAAGGAAATTGGCATAACAGCTTTATTAAAGGGAACCCCCAGGCAAGTAAATGGGGCACTACATATCTCAATTAAATTACACACACAAAAATACCAATCCTTTTTTTCATAATAATCTACCAAAAGGAGACTTAAGCAGAGAGGAACATTTTGTACTTACTTTAACAACAATTTTAAGCCATAATTAGTCATCTGTAAATCATTTTTTGGAAATCAAACTGTTACTTAGGCCTACCTCGTTTCCTTCCGACATTGTGTCCGCAAATATGAAATAAAACCTTTAAAATACAAATACGAAGCCGGTAGCACTGATAAACTGTAATGTAGTGTTGACCAGTCAATTTTAAGTTCTGTTTGAGAATACTTGAAACATAACCGTGGTAACTCTGTGGCTAATGATCTAATAATAACGTATCCTGAGGAGGCAGGAACATAGCATTTCATGATTTCCAATTTAATAATGAAATAGGCCTAAATTACATGAGATTCGATAAATAAGTGGGATACGGGATAACGAATAGTCCACCAATCAGTAGGCTATGAGAAAATGAATTCCAACAGGACGAAGCTTGCTATAAGAATGTGTATAACTTATAGCCTACTGTACTTCGTCATATTTCGCATTTTAAACGCATGAGAGCCGTTAAGACTCAGTTTTACAGTTTTACTCAGCTTAATTGTGTTTCGTGACCATTACCACTCTTGTTAAGAACCTTTGGCATGAGGGTGGAGGGCAGTGGTGCTATGGTAAACCACAATAGTCCATGGGCCCGAACCTGAAATTTCACATATCGGTACCATCTGGGTGGGCAAAGTCTAGTTGCTATTTTGTTATACATCCCTACCTAGATTATGTTTTGATGTGATAACCCTTTCAGAGTGGCAGCTTTTTAGTGGATTTCACCTCTTGAACAGAGAGACCCCTATCAGGCTAATGCGGAAAGATGAATACCCCAGTCATCATGTGTAACTGTACCATTATACTATTAACTAGTCTCCATTGAAATAAAACCACCAACAAATACTTTTAATGGCCTCCTATGTAGTACTTGAACGGTTCACATTGTCAATTTTATAAGGGTGTTTAGTCTACTTTTGCGAAAAGTGCAGTTTCAAATAATAATATTTAGTGGTTCTCTCTTCAAATACAATATTAAGGAAAATGTAACTAAATAGTAGACCCTCAGTTTGTATATAATCAACCAAGGCCTCTAGGCCACAATTATTATGAGCTTCACATTATACAGGCAAACATGATACAGGCATGTAACATAGTTTAGTTTAATTTTTCTTATTACCAGTCCTTCAAAACGCACCTTCCATGTAAAACTGTTTAATTAGTGGTCTGACGGTGCATATGTTTGGATGATGCTACACTTGTACACCATGCTCACTTAACATCAATTGGCATCTTCTATGTAGCAACAATACTGATGGTTTAAATAATAGTGCTATTTAACATTGTTTGTTAGAGAAATTAGAATTACAACTGTACATATTGGGAAATATTGGGTCCACACCCTCAACCTAGGACTCAGTCACCAACATTTGAGTCTGTTAACTCGACAGTGGGTTCTTTCTCACTGGGTTAATTAGAACAGGTTGGCAGTTTGCACATATCTGTGCACTTCAGGCCATTGGTGAGACATATCCACTCATCCACTCAATCGCCACTTCCCATCATCTTTGGTGGTCCACCCACTTTCCTTGGGATCTGGCATGGAGCGTTGGGTCTTAGAGACTGCCTCCATATTGCAGCCTGATAGTTAGCATGCATTGCATTGCATGCATTAAGACGCAATCCTCACACAGTGGGAGATCACTGGACTCTGCTTCGCCAAGTCTAGCAAGAGTTGGTGCCGAAGGGTGTTCACATCTGTTGTGCGGGTAGAATACACATACATACGGCATGTGTTCTCTTGCAGCTTCTTAAAAAGCTCATCCGACACATCCTAAGAACGTCAAGCTCACAGAAGGCCTCTTGGAAGGTCTTGTCAGACTTCAGTAGCTTCAAGGCACCTCTCTTCCCACGGCCTGCAAAGGCACTGATGGTGTCACAACCAATGAAGGCATGCAAAGCAGGGCATCAGAGACACCACATCCTAGCTATTGGCCTAGCTTCGCTATGTACAGCAACCTGGTTCTATTTTGGGTTCCTCATTTCTGAAAGATAGGACAGGGAATGTTCTTGTTGAATCCTAAGCATAGGACCAACACACCTGTGTCCTCATCAGTGAAGACAAATGCTTTGTAGCCAGACTCTGCTGCATGGAGAGCATGTAACAGCATGCTAGTGTCAGCTTCTTCCTGGGAAGATTTGAGCTCTGTTACCTCCTCCATTAGTTCTTTGGTGAGTTTGAAGCAGAGTTCATCACATGTGACATTCAACGCCTTGTTCTGGCGTTTTTCTCTGTGTTTGGGTCCCTTCCATTCATCGACCAATAATTTAATTAGACTTGGTTTAATGGAGGAACCGCAGAGCAGTTTCCTCCATTGTTATGTTGTGACCGGGTGCTATGTTCTTGAACTGAATGCCTAGTTCTGGACCTCTGTTGGCTCTTTCTGTGTCTTCTATGAATGTCCTCTGTTGGCTCTTTCCGTGTCTTCTATGAATGTCTCCTTGTAGACATCATAGACAACATCAATTAGTTGTTTCTTGGCTCCATCATGGAGGACCTTGGCTGGGGCTGATTCTGCCAGCTATGTGAAAGTCTTGTCATCCCCCTTTCACCTGCTACACCAAGCTCATCCCATCGATGATGGTTGTTGATGGTTCTGGGATAACGTCTACAGGGGCAACGCTTTTCTCCAGCTCTCTCGCTACAGCAGCTCTACCAAAATGATATAACTGTTAAGATGATATTAGCACATGTGCGATTTGGGGAATTTTCAGTGAAAACTGTAATATAGCCCAAAAATATGAAAAGCTGCTTTTGTGCAAGGGTTATCATATATTAATATACTTATATCAGTCCTACAAACAACTTAGTATAGATAAAGTTTTGCCCCCTCAGATGGTAGGCTACTAATATGTTGTCTGGCCCATGGACTACAACAGTTGTGAACGCATAATTTTTTTTGTATCGTCCTGAGTCTGGAAATGTGTATTGATATCTGGTGTCAGTGCATCAATTACGTATTGCCACCCCTATATCCTAGTATATCTCACACAATAGAGTTGCTAAAATACATGTAAATGTAAATACAACTTACAAAAAAGACAAAGTCCTTCATCAGATATCCTCTAGGAGTGAAGGTTACAGTTATGGTCAGACCTTGATTGAGCACACTCTGCGGATCAGGGGAATTGTGTGGGGATATAGAGACTTCTCAGGAACTGTACTAGTACTACAGAGCTTCTTTGGCTACACTCTACTCAGCCTGCCGAAATCGTCCTTCACTTTTTTACATCAGGGGCAGTGGGTACAACGGAAATTGCGTTTAGAGCCAGATCGGACACCGTAATAGTGTTGAGCAGAGAGGGAAAAACAAACGTTTGACGTCTGTGGCAAGTAAAAGACGAAGACAACGCTAGGTGTTCATGTGTTGTTAAATTCAGGTTGAGAAAATAAGGCGACGCTCGCCTATAATATTCAAAATTGCGGTGATGTACCACTGCGGGTTTAGGGATGAGCTGTTTATTTGTCCATAAAGTTAACTTACTTCATATATCTAAGCTAACAAACAAGCTAACTTTAAACCTAACCACACTTCATGCCGTCCTCAATTCTTCCATTGGTTGCCAAACAGTTGCTAACGGACATTGAAAAAAGTTATAAGGAACGATCTCAGCGTGAGTTTGAAAATGATTTTCATCTGCTTTGAATGTTAGAAACGAACGATTTAGTCAGAGAAGACGGTAGCTAATCAGCTGTTCGTGCTTTAAAAGGAATAACATCACAAGGAAATTACAAGTTGTCGCTAATGTTGTGAATTTACTTAGATTTCATCCTGGATGAGGAATAACTGGTGGTAATGATAATTCCCCAAAGTATATCTGCATCTGACTCAATTTGTGTTGTTATACTAGTTGAAGTGACTGGCTAAGTTTGCAAAACAAGGTGTGGACACTTGGGGGAGCCACCTCTACAGCACATTTCCTGTCTCGAATGACAACAATAGCCGAATTAGCTATAGTTGCGTGAGCAAATGTGTACCATTATTGACGTTATGTGAAATTACAATGTTTAATACACTTCTGTTTTTTTTTTGTAGTTCCTGATGATCTACTCATTGCGTGAGTATGACTTGCTTTCACCCAGCACACGTTCCCCATGGCCGAACGAGGTTGAGTCTTCTATCATAGGGGGCTGTTTAGCCCTGTGGTGAAGTCTCTGTGTGTGTGCACATGTGTGGCTCTATCACGTTCTCATTAGCACTAGCTAATCTCACTGATCACTAGCACTAGACTAGACTCACACTTTTGTACTAGTAGCTTCCACTGTCAACCTCAACATCTCAGCGATGGTTCGGTCACGACTTATATGTGAAGAATACTGCTGACCACATGCATAGTATTTTACACCCCCAGTCTTCACAAAAAGAACGCAAAACACTTCTGTGACACCAGTCCTTAACACAAGCAAATGATAAGCCAGTGAAACAAACCTGAGTGATAAATGGTGTGAACTTAGTTTATGCCCCGTTTTGCGTGCCCTGGCTCTTTATGTTATTGTGGTACTTACTGGTACTGTGATAATTCTTGTGTTTTTGGATGCACTTTTCAACTGTGTATTCAGTGTCATGTTTTCTTTTAGGTTGCGGTCTGTATTTGGGTCTTGTGCTCTCCAGGCCCTGGACCTTGTTGATCAACGCTCTGTAACCTGTGTGTCATCTCCTAGTGGCAGAAGAGTGTTTCGGGTAAGAGACTGGCCTTTACTCATCCTGCCTGCCCCTCGGTTTTACAGTCATGCTTACTGTGACTAAGTATGTTTATGTCTACCAGAGTGCACACAATTACTGGACAGTATCGAAGCAGAGATTACTTTTGAAACACTTAACACACTTTTGAGTCAGGGGAATTATACCCATTCATTTCCATTCCTTTCTATTGCTTATGTTCATTTGTACAATCCTCAGCTACCGCCACAGGGCAAGTGTTGTTTGGTCTTACTATCGGTTTATTTCACTGGCTCCAGCAACAGTTGACCACTTTGTCTCTCTCCCTGACGGGTTGACTATGAGACCGCATGACACAACCTCACCCTGCAGAAGCATGTTTGGATCAGTGTCAACATATCAGCCTTTACTGACAGAACTCCTCTACCATGTAGAGCCTATGTGTTTTCCTGTGAACACACACACTCGTTTTTTTGCTCTCTCTTCATATGTCTATTTCTGTAGTTAGAAAAAGAAGAAGTAAGTCATAACCGTGGTCACGCATCAGTTTTAGATTCAAACATTTTAAAAACTGATTTGGGTGTGCAGGGCTGTCCGCAATAAGACGCCAAAAGAGCTATGGTGAATGTTTTATCTAATGAAGGATGTCTGGGGTTGGAATCCTCCTCATCACATCCACAATTGCTGTCCAGCTCTGTCAAGGCAAGAGAATGTCATTGCCAAACACTGTGTTCTTGTTCCATAACATCCTTAAAGTTGTTTATATCTCTGAAGTAAAATGTAGTTCTTACAAAGGACTTAAGAATGACAGATGGTGCCAGTTGACGTTTACATTTCGGTAAAGGCAGTTTTCACGTCTTTGAGTTTTCATTTCCTCGAAGTGCCCCCTGTATTACCTTTAATGGACTTCTGGTGTGGTGGTGGCTCAGATGTCTAGACATGGCTTTGTTCACACATCATGAAACGGAGAAGTGACCACACTGGTGAAAAAGGAACAATGTCATGTTTCCGTATTGTTGTCACAATATTGTTTTGCCAGATTTATCTGCAGAGTATTTTCTTTTTGGCTGGCCCCTTTTTCATGGGGTTACTACTACATCTGAGTTTATTTTGTTTGTTTAGCTAAGATTGCCCGTGTGCAGAACCCTTCTGTGAGTCACGATGTGGGGACAGATTTAGCCGTTGATATCTTAACTGTTCCTTGCCCTGGCTTCAACTTAACATCTTTATATGTTTGTGCAGTCAGCCTTCTTCGTCATTAGAACATTACCTAACCCCTTTTCCACCTCTGAATATTGAGTAGCTATGGTAACTGGCTAGTAGAATTTTTGTTTTTGTACGTTTTTAGTAGTTAGTTTTTAATTTTTCCTGGTGATCTATCTTGTCCTGTAGTGTACTGTCTTTACTGTATATTGAAGTACAGCCATATTCACAAGTTAGTTATCAGAACAGGTGAAAATGTGTAGCCTCCTATAAAAGATCACATGTTCAAATCATGTGTTGTGTGTGTGGAGGGAGCTCATAAGTGTGCAAGTGTTTTAAAGCTACATTTTTTATGTTGTCTGGTTTTGCTATGCCATGGACCAGGGGCTATTTTAATGATTTGGAGGCAAGAAAAAAGCATCCGGTTGATGTCCTTTATGTACTGTAGTGTGCGTTCATGCATTATGTTATGTTTTCTCGAAATGAATAGCCCGCAATAAATTTGCGTCAGAGTTGACATGTATGCTTAACACAATCATAGCAAGTGCACAAAAAGCACTTTTTAATTAGCAAAGTCACAGAACTAAAGGACAGACCCAGATACTAACATATCACCAGGCCTAATGTCTATCAGATGTCACTCTTCTAACCGACAACAACCACATTCATACAAATACAAAAATATTAACAATCAATCCCCTCTACCACCAAACAAGTAAAATGCCAAATAGAGAAACTAGCACAATAAGTCAACAAATACAATACTCATGATGCCAGTTGGTAAGCTGATAGCCACTTCCACAAGCAGAACAATGCCTCCAACCTAAATACAAGGATGCTGGAAAGCATTTCTTTAAATGTTGACTGTTCCAGTGTCAAGTTGTTTTTTAAGACTTATTGTCGATATATACTTGCCTACCCTTTCCAGACATTGACCACACAATGAAGATATATAATTTGCCAAGGTGGGAAGAAAAAAAACCTAAAATACGTGTGCCTACCCGAAGTGCAACGTAGCAGGGATGAGTCGACGCACGGGGCTATTAAAAGTTTGAGGTGGCTGGTGTGTCAAATATAGCTAGCCGCATTGGTGGCCGTCGGCTTGTGAACTGTGTGTTGTAACCCGCAGCAGGCAGACGTTTTCTATGAAGCTACAGTATAATGGATAACTATATAATTACCACTATGGCTTTTGTCTTGAATTTGCAGTCTTTCAATTGCGTTAAGAAACTGTTGCACTTATGTTGTTGGATGGTACACGCCGTGACTGGCTCTACAACAGTGCGGACTAATATTAATATTTAAGACGTCTACTGCCCCACATGAAACCTTGGACAGTTATTTCCAGTTTCGCCACAAATTCACAAGGCCCCAAGCAACTGCCTACCTATGTCATGTATGCATCATTTTCTCCTGAAAGGTCATTTCTCGGGGAATGCGTAGTTTAGGGTCTGCGTAGTTTGTTCAGAGGGAGTTCAAGCTTTGAAGACTCCTCTGACATAGCTGGGTGTGTCTGCTGGGAAAGCCTTCATTAATATTTCATTTCAAATGTCATGCTGTGTAGAGATCAACCTACCCAATAACACCAATTGCCCCGGGGCCCTGTCCTTAGCCTTCCTTAAATCTGATTGTCACAGTGCTCACTGAGGCCCCCTCTCGCCACCCGTGAGTCTCAGGCCTCGGAGGAATGGAAGCTTGTGAAGGACACACTTTCACAAGGACTTTCACATCCTTGTGTTGTAATGGTGAGAGAGCATGGTGGGTCTGCTGAAGTTAGGCATCCTTGATCCTCCATAAAATCGCTCTCTGTCTCTCTCCTTCTCTCTGCCTCTCTCTGTCTCCCTCCCTCTCCATCGCTGTCTTTTTTTTTTTCTTTCTCGGTGTGTTTGTGTGTTTAAAAGGAACTGTGAGGTACAGTATTGATTATCTGTCTGAGAGATGAATCCTGAATGAGGACACATGGGGGGAAAAACACAGCTGCATACAGTATCTTCCATGTTTATATGTGGACCAGTTTTTGTGTGCCAAGTCAGAAAACAGGATAGACAGAGGAGTGAATAGATAACTGATTTAAACAAGACTGTATATACGTGCATATTCATTTACATTCTGTGGCATTTTTCAGAATGATTTTAAGATTAAAGTTTTCTGTTGTAGCGAGTGTGTGTGTGTGTGTGTGTGTGTGTGTGTGTGTGTGTGTGTGTGTGTGAAGGAGCAAGAGGCAGAGACATTAGGTAGCTTCTATCAATACTGTTTGTCAGATCCTACAACTTGAAAAATGATGGTAGGTGACCCCCCACAGCCCTTACTACCTCATTCAATCTGTATACAGGCAGACTGTTCTGGCTGGAATATTAGCCTAATAGGGAAAGACAAATTATACAGTCAAATGCATAGTTTAGATCTCAAAGTAGAACTCAAGTGTTTTTACTGGGAAAGTGTGTGTGGGTGTGTCGATGATGTTAAGCTAACCTCGACAGCATATTCTCATAGGACAATGAGTGCCGTTGAAGGCTTGCTCAATGCATATGGTCTGCTATTCCATGTTGGAATGGGGGTCAAAAATCCTCCTGGGGTGGTGCGGTCTCTTGCTGGAGAGTTTGCGAGAAATTACTGGAATGGGAGATGTACTGGAACCGGTGGCCTCAAGTTGGGCTTAAGTCAAGAATGGCAAGTTGTGGTAATGAAGGCTGAATGATCCTCACTCCATCCAGAGAATGGTGGTGTATATTTCCCAAAAATCTCATTGAGCCTTGCTACTTCACACTGGCTGACACTAATGAATGTCCTGGCCTTTGTCTGCCCATAGATAATGCCCGGGCTTTGTCACAGCGGCTGCCTTGGCTACCTGAGCTGAACTTCTCAATGTTGGGGCGAGGTGGGCTGTGTTCAGCTGTGAGCCTCCTGATGGATGGTTGCTGCTTCTCTCAACCCTGACAGCTCAGAGTAACTTCCAATTTGGGTGGAGAACGTTTTTGGGATTTACTGCAATGCATTTGTTGTGCATGAACATACCCTCCCAAATGCCAGTTATATGTCTACTTTAAGATACTATTTGTATGTAGGCTACTTACATATGGAGCTTTGAAACATTGTCGGAACAATAGGTTGGTTTAAGTGTGTAAATTAGCTCCAAGCTGTGGAAGAGTTGAATCACTGCTGCATTCAGAAAAATGTAAACTCCAGATATATTTAATATATCTAAAAATGGATTATTATTTTAAATATATTTTTCTTTGCCTTCCTTTCTTTCGGTCATAATTTATTATTGATTGATTGATTGATTGATTGATTGATTTATTGATTGACTGATCTATTTATTGGGGAAACATTGCATCATGGTACAGACATTTCTCAAGTCTTAGTTTCCTTCCCTATCCTTGCACGGTGACTTTCCTGGAACACATAACAGTGTTTTTAGAATATTTAGTTCCAGGAAGTGGACAGCAAGAAGTGTTGAAGCATCAGATCTGCAGTGAAAAGCTACTAGTGTAGGTACCTAGGGGGGATAGAGTAACAGCTGTTCATTCACTAGCTGATCTTGAGGTTCTGATCAGTGGAGAATGAAGGGGTGGCCAGATTAATACACAATCACTCTCATGAGACACATGAACATTTGAAATAAAACCTATTTTAATTAAAGAAGCGTTGAATGGGATGTTTAAACCGTGGCCTAGATCACTTTGAAATGTGGTGATGGCCATCTGTGGTGTATGGGGGGTGAGGTGATGGTTTATGCACAAACCTCAAAGTTTTTGTCAGCCTGGGAGTGTCTGAGGCTAGAAGACTGCGGCACAGGCGAGCGTGTGTATGAGACGACGTGTGGGAGTGAGCCTGTTTTATCATTCTGGGCTGCGGAGGATGCGCCTCAGCAATATGAACACAGGCCAGAGTGATGACCCATAGGGGAAGAGTTATGACTTTGCCTTGAAAAACAATATGCAATGAATGAATGCACAGAGTAAATACCCAGGTTCTACAAGCTGATGATGTATACAAAGCCTTTCTATCCTGTTACTAGCACATGTCCCTCTTTCAAGCACCTCTTTCCCCATGTCTATTCCCTGTTGCATTGGAGGTTTTTATTGTTTCCTGTCGGTAATTTGGACATTAGCAGATCTCGGGGTGTACATCTGCTGAATGCTTTGTTCAAAACAATATCCATGAGAGAATATCAGTATTTAAACTGACCTATGTAAGTGAGTTTTTCCCTGGAAAAAGCCTTAAGCATAACAACACATTCACAAAATACACTGCAACTACGCCTAAGGTACCATTACAGTTACATAGATGAAATATAGTAAGACATAGTTTTTGTAGTGTGCTCTTGGCAGTGCAGTTTCTACTTTTCTTCTCCATCTCCTTTGGGATCCCCCTCTGTCATCTGTAGAACAGCTGGAATAGAGCTGTTCCTGCTAGTTTTCTTTGGCAGCTGCAGAGGGGCCCTCAGCACGCCGTGCTTCTTTTACCCCCAGGGCTTCCAAAAGCATCCCTTCCAGCTGGAATGCAGGCTCCGAACTCTTTTGGTTCTGCAATCCCGGAATCTTGTGTGAAACCCGGAAAGTAGGGATTGCGAACTCACAGCACATTTCCAGAAATTCCTGGATTTGGTGTGGATTTTTTCAGCCTTGAAGTGTTCCCAGTTAATGATTAGTCAATCTGTGGTAGGAATGCAAATGACTGGCCAGAACAACTTTGGCTCTTAGCATACATTAAATCAATGTCCTTGACAGTTGCCAAAGGGTTGGCTTCTCGAGAACAGCTTTGTCCCGACTGGGCCACAGTACAAGTCTCCCTCTCCTCCTCTTGCACTTAATAATCCCTTTGCTTGGGCTCAAGTAATTTTAACCCATCAACGGAATACCCAAGTGTGCTGAAGTGGTGCGTGCATGCTCCGAGTGATAATGTGAGGGTCCGTGGCTTATCCATCGCCTCCATCACTTGGGCTTTGGCACTGATTGTGGACTGCAAAATGAAAAGCCCAACTGAGCTAATGGAGCAGAAAAAAAAACGAAAATACCCCCCCCACCTCCACCCCTGGGAGGGGTGAGAGATTACATCATGTCTCGGCCTCGACTACCTTCTCCACCTCTTCTGGTGATGTGGGCACTGAAGACTGAAGACGCTGCAGTCCCCTCCTTTGTCACTTTGTACGAGCTCCAAACACACCTAATTGCTCTTACTGTGACTCATCTACAACGAGGTGTCACTTTGAGACAGAATGGGTATTTTTTTTTTTTTTTTTTTGGAGCTCAGCAGCGGTGTGATTTAGTGAAGCTCCGGCTCAGTGAATCAGTCTCCTTTGGGATAATGGAGTGCCTGGTGCCATCGCACAGGTCATTAGCCACGCTGATGATGGCTGATCCGTCTCCTCTGTTAATGTCTGCATGAGTCATAGGCTGTGAAGGGGACTGCTGCTTTCCTCCCCCAAGAGAGATTTAAGTCTCCTCTTCAAAGTACGAGACAAAGCCCAGTGCCTTCATCAATTTCACAACCTGTTTGGGCTTCATTTAGCCCATGGATTCAGCTGGCCCTTGACCCAGACCTGATCGTTTTGGTGTCAAACATGAGCCAGACAGGATGAAGCTCAAAGCACACAGGGAAGCTTGTCATTATCATCTCTTATGTTTTCTCTTGGGGTCATAGCAAGGCAGATATTCCCAAATTCCAGCATGGAATCTGTTTTCTTTTGTGAAGTGAGATGGAATTGAGGACCTTGTTATTGTTGTGTCACGCCTGAGGTATGCCTTGTTTGGGCAGTGTTTTCTGAATGTGTTGGAACATGCTCGCTGCTGTCCCCTGCGGAGGTCTTGTAACATTCAAAACACCAAGAAGTTGCTCCTCTTCATTCCTTATCACGTTCACTGCACTCAACTTGCAGATTGGATACAGGCTGTGAACTATTTTCAGTATCAGAGGAACAATTTAAATGTGATCGAGGGAGTTTAAAAAGAATACCAATAATAACTGTGGCGAGCCGGCCCAGAAGAATGGAAGCAGACACAAAGATCTTTGGTTAAACAGCAGGGTCCTATACCCTGCATAATCCCGAGAATCCCCATTTTTTGGCCAATGAACAGACAGAGATGGCAGGACACAGGATGGAGGTCTGGCATCACACTAACGCAGACCATGACGGTGGACAGAAACACTAACAGAAGGCAAGGCTAAACTAAACTAAGCTAACACATACACGCTACACACAGACCAAATAACAGCCACGCAAATACACGACACAAAAGTGAAGGCCTAATCACATTACTCCGGAACGATCCCACCACAAGTTCCATGCCCAAGGCATTATGAGGGCAAACTATTTACAGCCTAGTCAAACACCATCAGCACACAGAAGCATTGCATTACCCTTGCACACTACAGTTCTGTTCCTCTGTTTTAACCCTTTGCCTTGCAAATTCCCTGCTCAGAATTTGGATAGAGAGAGCCTTTTGGCTCACATTTGGGTCATATTCCCATGACACTGTACTTCCTCTGTCGCTACTTCCTCTAAAACCGTTTCATTTACGTCGCTTGAGTACAGGATGGTGTTGCTCTTCTGTCTCTTCTGCACTGCATTGACACATATCTGTTCCCCCGGCTGTTTGGTCAGGCTGTGGGATTTCCCACGCAGTGAAGTGAAGGGCACACTGACTCCCAGGCGTGGCTTTGGGCCACCAGCGGGAATGCCAGGGTTAGCTCTTGACGCAGCAGAGACGCAGTCTCAATGTGTGACCAGAGTGAGCTTTAAGAACTAGTTTGTGTGAACAGGTGGATGTTTTTGAAATGACAAGCAATATAGAGCAAAGAAGAATTAACTGTACATTTTCTCTCTCTCTCCCTCTTGCACTTTCTTTGTTCCATGTTCTGCTGTTTGGCTCTCTCTCATTCTGTTTCTATCTTCTGTTCGTCTTTATTCTGTTCCCTCCTTCAGGTACTGGGGGGCTCAGGGCAGCTGTATACCTGCTTCACCTCCTGCCACTATTGCCCATGTCCTGCCTTCTCCATGTTGGTGCTGAAGCGGAACACCAGTCTGCTGGTAAGTCTCCTGTCTCTCTCCCCCCCCCCTCCTCCCCCCCCCCCCCCTCCCTCCCTCCCTGCATCATATACACAGCTGATGGCCTCTAGGTAAGTACTCTGAGGAGCAGCCCAGTCCACCGCCACCACCTCCTTTTCTTCCCTGAATCTGGTATATCTGCAGCAAAACAAAAAAACAGCTTGTTTATTTCTCATCTGGTTTCTGCCCATAGCAGGCAGTTGATTGTGTGTGATTTCAGAGTCAATTTAACGTAATAGTAGCCTGAGTGCAGTTCCCTGAGGAAGAGGCCTAAAATGGACTTGGCTGTCTGAGAACTAGCAGAATGCAGAAAGAGGTCAAAGAGTCGTCTTCATATACTGGCATTGAAACTAGCAGTAAAAAGATAAAGTTAAAATGAAAAAAGTACCGTCTTATTTCTTGATGGTATCAATGTAGATTTGGTCAATGCATCGTCCCTGGTTATGAGGATCCAGACCCATCTTAACTGTCAAGTGAAAGTGACAGGGGACACTGTGAAACCACATGGCCAGACACCTCAGTGATGCTTTCTCGCTTCCCTTATAACACCTTAGGTTTTTCAACAGATCAGATCAGATCGCTAAACACTGACTTCTGTGGTGGTGGAACAGCACTAGAGGCATGCAGATGTGGCTGGGAGTTTCTGTGGTGGCAGAGCAACAGGAAAGAGGCGAGATCTGTGCAGGGGACTCAAAGTGAAAGGAAAGCACGTCTCTTGCCTCATCCTCATTTGGAGTTTACTTAGACAAGTTGTAAAAAAAAAAAAAAAGAGAGAACTTGAAAATGCTGTAATTTACGAAGTTCTCTATTTTGAAGACTTGGCACTAGTTTGTCGGAAGTTTGGGCATTTGGACATCTCCATGACTACTACGGAGGTTATGTAAGGCTACATAAACCTTGTTCTCATTTTACACAGTTGCTCTAACACTGGGTCTCATCTTGACTATTCCAGTTGTTGTTGCGATCAAAGAAATGAAATATAGTGTACAACATTAATACATTCATCAACGTTGACCCCTCCCTTAGCAGCATTCGTGTCTGATATGGTTTGTGTTGGCAAGCTTCGAGCATGTGTCCTTCTCTGTGCGTGGAAGTACAGTATGTGTTGTGCATCACTACCATCGTGTCTAGACTGGGGGCACATCTGGTTTAGATTATCCTCATGTGTCAAAGAGCTAGATTTAGAGAATGTTTTTAAACACACATATGCTGTGTGGGAGAGACAGAGAAAGTAGAATCATTGTTATGAAGTCATTGTAAAATTATTTTGATTTTGGACGTGTTCAAAGCCAGGAAGGATGACTCCAAGTCTGTTTCCCATAAAATCCATGATTTGTTGTTGCTGGGTGTGCTTTTAATCCTTCAATACTCAGAGAAATTCAATTGATTCCCATGCTTGCAACGCATAAACAATGAAAATGAGTTTTAAAGGCGGTGATTTACTCATTTCCGTGGGTGTCCCAGGATCGTAACCTCAGCTCAGAGAGGTAAGACTTAACTATAACCGTCACCAAAATCCCCAAGTGGTTAGTCATAACGCCTCAGAAAGGATGTAAGATTTGAGGGGTTGGTTGGTTGGTTTTAAAATCCGTTGCTCTAATTTTTTACAGGGCAGTCAAGTTGTTGAGTCAATTCAAAATGAAGTATTTGTTTTTTGAGTGTCGGGAGGATGTTATAACAGCCTGTCGCAAGCCACAATATTCTTTGGCAAAGTGGGAGCATTTGGAGAGGCTTGTGTTGATTCTGCTTAGGCTATTGTCAGCTTGTGTGTTGTTCATCTAGACACAGGGAAGTAACTTGTCATTGCAAGATGTTAAGCAACCCCATAGCACCATATTCGACTAGACTAAGGAGCCTGCTGTTGTGTGTGTGCCGTGTGGTCAACCAAACATCCTGTCAAGACTGACATTTGAGTTTCTCTCCTCATAAAGTCTTTAATTTAGACTGTTTGTTTCCCTGTGGTCAAATTATTGTTCTCTGTCACCGACCCACCCTGCAGCTCAGAAGCAGAGGGCAGCCACAGCACAGTGGTCTTCAGTGGTTCAGCTGCTTGTCATCAGTAGTGACTGTCTGCTGTGGGCCAGTGCAAGAGGAAAATAGGCTCCATTTAGAGACAAATGTGTGCTTGAATTGGTATATGAGAAAGCTTAGCTAAGTAGCCAGCCAGCTAAATGTTTACAGATAGGCTTGCATCTTCGAGGGATGAGGGAACCTGATTCTTGATCAATATTTAAGGAGTTATATATTTTTCAAACTAAATATCCTATCACCCTGCATGTAAAGAATAAATTACCTAAATGGATAAGAGAGGTTTTTAAATACAAAGTAGCTTTTGGGGTTATCTGTTGTGGGGGGATGTGTCTTGTGTTTGTGGGTATGAAGCAGTGTTTGAGCCCCTCCATCACCTCCAGGAGTTCTCATGACCTGTCCTGTCTTCTCATATTTATTCCTCAGTGTAAGCACATTCTGGCTGCCTGCCTGTGTCAGGCTATGGGGCTGTCCCAGCAAGAGCAGGTGTCCGACCAGGACATGACACGAATCCTGTCAGGTCAAGCGCACACTGACCTGTAGAGGACAGACTCCAGGACAGAACAACCAGAGACAGACGAAGCATGAGTCCACAGTGCTGTATCCATTTCCCTGCTCAGGTGAATGAGGGATAAAAGGCTTAGGTGATGTTGCTTCAGCTTTCACATTTTACTTTCCAGAGTTGAAGTGGAAAGGGATATGTTAAGTATATACAACAATATCACTTGCCTGTTGTTCAAAGGTCTTGCATTTTATAATAAACAAAAATGTTTTGGCTGTTGCCATTTTGTATCTCCAAATGAATATCTTAAATCAGTCTTCATTAACCTTAGATAATACAGACATATCAGTCAGTTCTGTTTTAATATGTAAACAGCAACTGATATCTGTATGCCAGTAATAGTTTTGCCTTCCGGACTTGATCAAGGAGTGCAGCATTTATTTGGTTCACAAAACACACAATGAATCACTGTTGTATAAACCACATGTATGTATTCCCATACAAAATACTGGTCTGATGTGTAATTTGGCAGATACATCCACTTTATTCCATAATTAATGTCATGATCAATATAAAAGTGTTGACTTTATATAAACATACATTTTATTAACAAAATAAGTCACAATACATACAGTTTAATTCATGTTAAATAACAGTACTGGTTTACATTTGTATTAAGAATGACAACTTCACCTTTGAGCATTGAAAACATTTCAACATCTGAACCACTGTATATGCTGTATATTACTGAAGCAAAGATTTTAAAATCGACATTTTTGTCTTTTGAAAAACACAGTTTATTTTCTCTTTTGTCAGTGGCAGGATTGTTAAATCTATGTCTATTCATACCTTGTGTTTTAATCGACATAAAAAAGGCCTTTCAATGACGACTACCAGAGATCTACTGGAATGCACAACAGTGAAAACAGATAAAAGGACAGCCGTGTAGAATGCAGTACAGGTTGGTCTCCATTGGAACGTCCACAAAGTCATTCCTGTAGTTTAGCCCTTTAAGTGTTAAATGAACCATTCCATCAAGCACTTACATGACACCCAGGCTAAGAGTGCTGCCCTTAAGACGTTTGGTATTTAACATAATTCTCAAGTTGCATCATTTTCCTTGAGAAGAAGCTTCTGGATAATGCCGTAAAAGCAACATTGTGATGGTACAGTCACTACTAGAGGCCAGCTGAAACATTTTTTTTTGTTCATTTTTTTAGTTTAGTTTTAAATTGTGGTGAAAACAAACACATTAATCACACATCAGTGCATTTGAAAGCTCGCCCAAGTACACATACAGTACAGTGCAGAACTAGGGGACTCACAGTTAAAAAGGAACGACATAATTATTTTCCAAATTATTTTGCAATCTACCCAGTAATCATTAAAAGCTCAGGGATTCCCTTTGTTGTGTTTTGCACAAGTCCTTCACTTGTACTTTTGTACTTCAAGCGAGTTTGACGAGTTAAATGTCTTCCACCCCCATAGATAATGTTTACAAACAACAAGCAAAGAAATCCTCTAGTCAGCTGCACTCTCTCCAATGTGTTGGAACTTTACATTCGTAGTCTGCTTATTGGGATGGCTACAGTTGTTGAAGCAGCTCTCATGTAATTATAGTTAAGGTCCTACAACTTTTTTTTTCTGTTAAAGATAGAAGCTGCCTTCATCATTTATCTTAATGTTTAAGTTGCGGGCTTGTTTGGGTATACCCTGATGTCCCTAGGGGTTCAGCGACTGCACACATGCAATGACAAACACAGCCCATGGCGTGGTGGTGTGACAGTTGGGCTGACAAGACCCTGCAGTCACAGCTGGGACCATGCTTTGCACATCTGTATGTGGGAACATTTGTCAGTATACAAGGGTAGGAAATAGTCACAGCTGGGGCTCTGGGGGTATAGGATCTAGATTGAAATGTGACCTCACATAAATTCAGAAAAGGGCTAAAATTGTTGGCTTCTCTCTTCAGAAAGTACACCTTTTATAATGATATTTCCTGAGCCTTCTGAGTTGAATCCAGAATAAGATTCATGTGTGCACACACTCACACAAGTCTAAATTCAAACATGTCAAACAAGTCATATTTCAATATTTTTGTCTTGTTTATCATCTTTTTAGTTCTTCAGGTTTTTTTGATACTGCAGACATAAAAGTCAGGTATTTCCTGCTTACACAGTTCCAAACGCGGCGTTTCCTATTTTCTTTTTTTCGGCATGACTCACATTTTTCTTTTACACTGTAGGAAAGCCAGCAGCTTGACTCCGATTCTCTCATGACGACAGTTGTATCCTTCTGTCAAGGCTTAGATAAAGGAGTGTATTTTCAAGTTTATATGTGAAGTTTGGGGTGAGTGTGATCTTCTATAGTGGAAGTGTATGGTGTAAGGATGAAGAGGTAAAAACCAATGGATAGTCCTACGTGACGGTTACCTTCAATTGGAAAATGATCCACAAAAGACAAGAAACGGCACCCGCTTTCAGGAATCCGACCAGTGGTCATGTGCTCACTCAATAAATAACAGTTCCAAGGCATTTCAATAACATGTATTTCAATAGCACGCCCTCTCATTCTTTTCTGTAAACATTCCTTTACACATGTTGTATAGCATTAAAAAATAACACTGGACACAAAATTGGGTCTTAAGCGGTCAAAGGTTAGCTGGCCTCCAGCTGGCCCTCTGTGGGCACTTTTCCACTGCAGGAAACTCGGGCACTTGCCAGGTGGTGCAAATGTTTGGAGCAAAGGCCCACTTCTCAGCCATTTCAGCCTTTTTAATTCCCATGGCAGTGCAGAAACTATGGACCTGATGTAGCCTTATATTTTGCCCTTTAATCGTGAAGTCAGTTCTGAGCAAAACAAAATCATTTCTCCAGCAGCAGCACCAACATTACACCCTTAAACGGGTTCTTAACAATCAATTAAATGGCTTCATGGCAACTCTAATTACTTGATAAATGAATAAACCAGCCCAACTATAGTAAATTAAAGCCTATATTTTAGCTGATGTTTAGTTTGTGTTCATTCAGTAACCTCAACAAGCTAACTATGTAAGCTATAATTTATTTTGCTGTATTTACAGTGTAAACTCTGGTAAATCTCGCTGGTTTTAAAATGCTGCTTGTTTTCTTCCACTCATGACATGTTTAATTCAAAAAGCCTCAACCATCACTGCAAGGGCCACACAGAAGTACCTACCCTCGAGGAGGTACTTATTTTGCCTCCCGGGAATGGCCCTACAGGGGAGGTTCCTGCTGTGGAAAACTGCCTAAAGGTGCCGGCCCCCCTAAAACGTCCTGCAAGTTCCTGCGGTGGAAAAGCGCCTTATAGGAGAGGGTCAATGGTCATGTTGATCGTGTCTCTGTGTCGCTGGCTGCCATTTGAGCTGAGGTACAGCTCATCCCTGCGACACAGGATGTGCCTCGACAGAATCTTCCGGAAGGTGACCCTGAAGTCCTGTATGCGATACGCATAGATGATTGGGTTGACAACCGAGTTGGCGTGCGACAGAATAATGGCCGTGTACATGACCTCCGGGGGCTTGGGCATTTGACGGTAGAACAGCGTGAGGCAGTTGAGGATGTGCACCGGCAGCCAGCACAGGGCGAACAGGCCCACGATGATGGACAGAGACTTGGCGGCGCGGATCTCCCTCTGCAGGATGCCGTGGTGATGGCTCTCACCGTTGCCCACGCTGCACTTGAGCTCGATCTGTCGCATCTGGTGGCGGGCCACCGTGAAGATCTTGACGTAGATGCCCAGCATGATGAGCAGCGGCGGCAGTACGCAGCCGAAGAAGTTAAAGTAGACCATGTAGTGCATGTCCACCACCTCCTCGAACAGGCATGTGAGCTGGCAGCTCTGCAGGAGGTTGCGGCTGCTGGAGTTGGCATACAGAAGGGTCCCATTGCCACATGCCTTGTCCCACTTATTCCAGCCCAGGAATGGCACAAGACCAATGATGAATGACAGGATCCATAAGATGGCAATGATCCTTCTGGCTCTCTTCCCTGTCACCAGCTCTTTATATCTACAGGTGAAGAGGAAACATGGGCATGGGCATGTTTATGATACAAATTGAAAAAAAAAGACTTGTTTAATTACATGCTCTAACATAACCATTTATAACCTTAATTACATGTTCTAACATAACCATTTATAACCTTAATAACAAAGATGAATTAACTTCTGACAGCTTTGTATAAAAATATGCTTTGTATGACAGCAGCATTTACAGTATACAACAGAAGTGAGTACACCCTTCACTGTCAGGACAATGCTTTCACTGTGATAGTCCTGGCCAGGTTCACACCAAACATGTTGGACCCTATCTGAGCTGAACTAATAAACCAGGCTTCTTTTCATGTTCCTAAGAAAAGATTTATCCTGCAGTTTTGCGCCGAAGAAGTGTTTGTCTCTGATAGGGCCCATCGCATTTAGCGTGAACCTGGCCTGGACTACCACAGTGAATGCATAGTCCCAACAGGGAAGGGAACATTTACCTGTAACTGTTAAGGAGACACTGGTACCTGAGTTTCATTAAAACAGAAAAGCTATCTTACATATAACATTTATAGGCAACCTAACTAAGTGGAGTTTCCTAAACATAAAGTGTGAAGTTTGTCTGAGTCTCTCAGGATATGACCTTTACAACATTTGGCCTTTCTGAGTTAAGTTACTAATCTTAAACACCCATGGAACATTTTCATTCTGTGAGCCCTTTTCAGCACATGTTTGTTTTGAGCATTCTGAATTAGGATCGGTTTTACTGTGGACAATTTTTTCCAGATGGTTTTGAGTATAATTTCGAAGCATAACAACCGTTTCCTTGTCCTACTATTCCTGGGGTACCTAATGCAATGTATTGATGTTTAGACTCTCTAGGCAGTTGCTAATTAAGGACAGTGTGGAAAAGAAAATTTGGGGGTTGATGGACCAATGGATGTTTGAAAGAGAAAAATAATAGAAGATATGGCACATTCATCTCCATTATTCTATCCTAAATTCTATAGGCATTATCACAATGACACTCATATGAGAGAGACTGCGGTAAAACTGAATAACAATCCCCCTTATCTTGCCTGAATCTAGTCTTGTGTACTGATCACAAGACCTAGGATGTTCCTTTGATGCAGAATGTTTTTGTATGTTAGAACAATATGGAAACACAAACAGGGATAGCTATTAGACTAAACAAAATGTCTGTTCTATTTTTAAGCAAGCTTTTTAGACATTATGAATCTACAGGTTGCATTTTGTTATTAATTTAAGAACATTAATTGCTCGACGATTTTGTAAGGTGATCATTCAGACAGTCAGAAAGTTGTTCTTGTTTTAAATCATCTTGATGGGCAATTCTTAAAAGTCATAATGACTCAATTGTTTCTAAGTCATCATGAGATGGTTATCTAATCCAAATGCGGGCTCTCAAAGCTTTTGTCACTCCACCCACCAACTCAACACTCATCAGCTCTTCCAAGACACACGGCTCAGTGAAGCAGCAGTGATTGATTCAACATGCCAGACACCTCTCACTGCTCTTGAGATCCATGAGGGCCTTCTGAAAAAAACTGCTGCTGAGGACCTCTTCATCTTCCTTTTCTTCCCTACCCTGTCATTCAGCCTGCCTCTACAACACCCACATACCCTCCAAAGATCCCCAAATAATGAAGGTTGTAAATACAAACAGCCTTGCATTCACTTAAATTATACCAAATTGGGGCTTTGTGGTTGAGATTGTTTTGCCAGTTAGCAGCTGACAAAGCAGCATTCAAAACCACCCTGATATGGCAAATACAGCTCCTGCCTTATCCAAGTAAATGCGATTATGCCACTGAGAGTGATAAAAGGCTATAAAACATTGAATTTGCAGTGCAATGAATGAATCTGCAACCCTTTACAGAACATTGCATTATTATAATAATATCAGTACTTTTCAGGAGAATCTAATACCTCCATTTGAATACCGAGTTTTAATGTGCAGCACATCCAAATTTCTCATCAGAGTTCTGACAAATAATGAATCATAAGGTCTGGTTACCGCTCTCTGTTCCCTGCATTTAAACCCTTTATCATAAAACATATACCAAGAGCATGTGGGCAGTGTGCTCTCTCTCCTCCTCTCCCTCATCCCCCCCAGCCTACCCCCCTCTTCGGGCACATGAATGGAGGAGCGAGCGGATTAGTTCTGGCATGACGACAGGCCACTGGCATCCCTCACTTCCCCTCCCTCTGTTTTACCCACACTCCATCCCCTGCGTGTAACCCTCTCGTAACCCGGCTGTTCCAACGCTTCCGTCCAGCCCAGCAGTGGTTTCCCATTTAAATAACATGCAGAAATCAAAAGAATGCACACAGTTGCTTCTAGGACTAAAACCACAGCCTTGTCTTAAAAATGGATGAAAGAAAATGCATGGATCCCATGATGCAGCAACGATAGATTCCTTGTTGAATTATACACCCCCTGCAGTACTTACAGAACACTTCATAAAGAGAGTGATGGATTTGAAAGATAACTGACCAAATCAATATGATCTTGTAATGTGCCTTCTGCCTTTCAGCCAGGGACCTCATTACATTTAAAGAGTCCTGCTATGAATCACAAGACTTAAGCGATATTCTGCTGACTGGTTCAAAGGCAGAGATGCGGAACATTGACCAGCGCTTCACAGTACACCTTGCTACAGTGGTGACAGATGCGTGCAGAAATGATTGGTAAGGGTGGGGACAGTTGTGTAAGTACTCTGTGCAGTGTCTTGTGTGTTTAAATAGGACCTGACGCACAACACTTCTGAATGGGGGGGGACCTCCTCGTATGATCCTTTGAATTTGTGTTCAATGAAAGAGCATCATTGCCATTCCAAGTACTGTTACGCAATGTGAGTCCTTCAGTTTGGGGGGGAAAGCAGCTCTCAGCAGACTCTAAGGCTTTGCAACCAGAAAGAAAAGAAAGGGGGGAAAGGGGAAAAGGAGGAGGGATTTGGGATTATAGGGGGAGGATGGTGTTGGCACTATAGTCGGTAGGGAAAACAGTAAGGTTAGTTTCTTTCATGGAACTTTTGGAGCTTTGAGAGCCTGTGCTTGAACATAAAGTTCTCTGAGACCCAGAGAGGCCTGGACCGGTTTGAGGTAAGGTTGTGTGAGGTGCTGGGCGGTGAGGAGTGCTGTGCTGAATGTCGCTCTCCAACCCTTCCAACAGAGGCAGCTGTGAAAACATGATCTATGTACAGTCTACTCTACCACTTCCACCAGAGCCAGCTGTGAAAATACCATGATCTGAGAAAAGTCCACAATCTAAGCTCTTTTGACCCTCGCTTTCTCTCACATACAGACTTTTACGAAGAGACAAACACACAGACGTCATGTCATGCACTCAACGCTCTCATAAAAGTAGGAGTAGGAAAAGAAATGTGCCTGGGGGGACAGCTGGATAATACTATGTTTTGTATCTGCATATATGGAAATAGATGCACATACATGCATATAATGACAATAATTGTCAGCATACTTGAGAGTTTTCCAAAATGGTTTCATTTATTCCTCCTCATGGCCCCCTATGCCATGACATTGGCTAGCTTTTTTTAAATATTCTTTTTTGACAATGTTTGTAGGCTACTATTTTGGCCTGCTGCCTTTCCTTTGGCCATGCTTTTACAAGTAAAACCCCAAATATTCCGAGACTATGTTCTTGTTTTAATTCTCATGACTTAATTTGGAGACTGATAGATACTTCCACAAGAATTTACTTAAAGACCGCAGCATACTCAAATGGTTATTTCCCTCGAACATCACGGGATGTTTATTGTACTATTTTAACCTGCATACTGCTGAAAAGTACACTGCTAAACTGCCTTCCCCCCAAACACAAATTGGAGAAAAAAATGACTCTTTAGCATTCGCAATTTCTTATCTAATCAAATTGGACGCTTGATAGAGTGAAATTATATTGTGCTATGACAGTGCTGTTCATCAGTTTTACTGTCAAGTTAAATTACAAATAAATACAAACAGCTTTAGACTGTCACCTTAGAGTTGGAAATCTTTTTACATTTATTTTCTAGTCATCATAAAAGGAAACCGCCAAGCATATAATAGGCTACCAAGTGACTCACCTTAGGGGAATTTTAACCGCCACATATCTGTCAATTGCCACTGCCAGAAGACTAAATATTGAACTTTGGGTGAGTACTAAAACAAAACAAGCGAGGAAAAGGCATCCGTAGAAATCCGCAGGCAGACCAATACTGATGGTGATTGCAAAGGGTATGGCCAGGCAACCGACCAAGATATCTGCCACTGCCAAAGACACCAAAAAATAGTTCGTTGCGTTCTTCAGTGTAGTGTTGATTGCAACAGCCCAGCACACCAACACATTGCCGCCGATCGACAGAACAGCAATTATCAATTCAATGGCAATGTAAATATGTGGCCAATTCATCTCCGCGAAATTTTAACATATGTGCATGGGATCGTCGAAAAATTCTTCATCAGAGTTCATTCTGACATGGGCTTCCCAGGAAATAAAGGCAAAATCTTGCGATAATCGACTGAATTGCCAAATATGCGTTCTGCGTAAACTGCCATCTGGGAAAGTGGTAAAGAAGGAGGAAGAAATTAATTACATGAGTTTACTCAAACAAGATCTGCACATTATAGCTGACACTGCATATCATACAAATGCTTCCATTACATTTTTCATCATGTGAGAGCGACATTAAAGTAGGCTACCAGCAAACACTTGCTCTTTGCTTTGACTAACGTTGCTGTTGATTCCAGATGTGATTATGTCAACCAATTATGGCTGTACAAAACTTGAGAACCGTTAAGTGTGACAGACTCAGAACCTCAGCAAGTCGGTAATCATTGTGTGGAAACACAAGAAAGTTTCTTACCTCACTTTACAAAACTCCCATGCCAGTGTTGTTCACAAATCGTGGAGCGCGTAACTTAGACCGACCTCCGGTTTCATGTTGCGGCCGTAAGGAGAACCCAGCTCGAGACATGGCTTTTCAAGCAGCTCCACGAGAAAAAAGATGATCTTAGTCATAGCCACGCCCCACCACAATGCCTAAACACATGTACATGACTGTACATGAGTAGGTCGTAAAACCTTGGTTATAAATAATGACTATACCTGATAATTTACCAACAAACCGAATCATGTAAGAAATTGTGTTATTTTAATTGATTAAATTGAAACATTGAAATTCATCTTTATGCCGTTATCCATTCCCTTCACCTGCTTAACGAGTTCATACGTCTGGATCTGTTTTCTTACGTTATATCTGCAATGTAGACACATGTATGTAGACCTATTCTTAGAATACATGTCATATTTTTCCATAAATATAATAATACATCACATTTAATTGTAATTGTCAGACTTTAATCGCACAAGAAGCGACACACTGCACACGTGAATACATGGAGGCGACACAGGACACACACACACGCACAAGAAGGCCTGAGGTCGTTTGTGAATGTATCTACTGCATTTATCCCATCCTGGACTGTCCTTCCTCCAGGACCCCAGGAGCAGTGGGCAGCCTTTAGGCGCCCGGGTACCAGGTAAGCTGAACCGTCTGTCTTGGTCAGGGACCGACAAAGAGTGTTCTGTTGCATGTTTTTTCTGTTGGGGTTCTAAGGGGAAGAAACCCCTTGTGAACACGGGGAGAACATGCAAACTCCATATTTACACAGCGCGTTTCAAAATTCTTAAGGGTTGAGGTGTTAAGACACGAAAAAGCTCCAAACATCCAAATTTGTGGCTTTCCAGTTGGCCTGCACATGGTCGGCCTCTAGGTAACCTAACCATGTACAACCTTGGTGTGCATTGCAATAGTTCAAAAATCGATTTATTTCTTGTCAACTCCAGATGTCCTCATAGTAACATCAAATAACACATTTGGCACAGTTATACTAAGGAGTCATTTTACACACAAGGAAAATGAATCCTTAATACACACACCATTATAGACTCCGGTAGGAAGCTGACACCAACTTTTGGAGTGACAAAAAACTTTATTATGAATACTCATTTTCAGCTAGTTCACATTTATAGTAAAAACCAAACTTGCAAATAGAAAATATACACACTTTCCTTAAAATTCTGGTTCAATATTGCATCAATAAATAATGACAATCCTTTAGATACAGGCATGGAAGATGAGAATTAGGAGAAGTTTCCATGATTTCATCAAATAAATGTAAAACATGAAAAATAATATAAACAGAGAATGGTTCGTGACAGTTTACCTTATCTACATTGATTTAAAATGGATCTAAAACCACAGAAACCTAATCTTCGACCACAACACTATTATTCTTTCAACAGTGAGTGCTAGCTGGCTTTCAGCCACTGGTAGTCAAGGCGTGACATGACTCATGCGGGCTCTTCCTCCTCTTTCTCGTGCGTAGTAACTCAGCTGTTGTGATGTTGAAATACTGGAGCTAATACCATGTGAGTAGTGTTTGCATTCAAAGGTGGATGGTTCAGAAAAAAATGTCACCCATAAATAAACCTTAAAAACTTTCAAGCACAGTTTTAATGACATCTTTAACTGTTTTAATGTGGCATCATGGGGTGTTATTGCATCGCTGGTTTCCTTCCAAGAGATGTTTTTGAAAAATGAATATGATATGAATAACAATTGTCTTGTGACAGTTAGACCAACACGCGAAAAGATCAGAAGAAAGAAAGAGTGCCATAACAAATTCCATTTGAATGTTTGTGTATGCACTGGGTTTTTGTGTGTGTGTGTGTGGATGTGTGTGTGTGTGTGTGTGTGTGTGTGTGTGTGTGTGTGTGTATGAGGTTCAGTGTGTTCATGGGACCAGGCAGAAAGTGCTTCTGTGCCTCCAGTCTCTTGTTATTCTTCTCAGGCCAAAGGTCAAGTCTCAAAATACTTGTAAATCTGAGACACGTAGTGCATGACACTCTGCCAGTCAGGTCTGTCCGTGTGCATCATGTCATCAATGTCCTGGATAGAGACAGATGTAGACAAACACACACACAGAGAATGAGAAAGAGAAAGAAAGAAATTAATACTTACCATAGCTAATGACCAAAGAATGACCTGTTTACAAACATTTAGACAACCCCTGAGAAAAAGAAATACTGTTTTGCTTTGTGTCTTGTCTGAATGGGCAATAAAAAAGTTCCCCCTGGCCATTGTTACACATTTATGTAGACAGCGCCATGTCTCAACCAATACAAACTCGAGAAGGTTCCCTCGGGTACTACAATTGGCTTTGGCTTCACTGAAGATTATAAATACATCTTTTCAAACAGGCATCTTCCCAGATGCCTTCAAAGCAGCTGTTGTAAAACCCTTACTTGAGAAACCCAACCTAGATGGTAATGCACTGACCACCTATACATGGGTTTCTCGGCTACGTCATCACTGGTTGCGTGCGCAATCTCGCGGCAAAAAGAAGCAAGATAACGTTGAAGTGGATGAGAAAGCTGTGGAGGAAGGCAACATGACAGGGAGTTGTTGTGTGGTGAACTGCTCTAACAGAGTTGGTAAGATGTTCAGCATCCGTTTGCCAGGAAAAATAAAATATCAAATCAAATCAAATATAGAAAAAGGCTCAACAATGTACAAGGTTACGTTTGGGAATATGTTGAGGGTGGGTGCAAGCATTCATGGCAACAGAATAGGGAACGGTAGGCTAAATAAGTAATAAACAATACATTTAAACTGGGCTTTCTGTATTCATTTGTATTAGGGTAGATGGCTTTCTGCCGCGGATTTGCGCGCGCAGCCTTCAATGTTTGTATACAAGAAACCCATGTATAGGCCAATATCCAATCTTCCATTCATTTGTAAAATACTTGAAAAGATAGTTTCAGTGCAAATAAAATCCTTTCTTAAAGAAAACAATATCCTGGAGAAACATACCACAGCACTGATACTGCTCTTCCAAAATAAATTTGGATGCAAATCAGGTCTTAACCCTTGTCCCCTTAAACCTAATTGCAGCGTTTGATACGATTGACCATGCCATCCTAATCAATCGTCTTGAAAAGCTTTCTGACTCCGTCTTTAACTGGTTCAGAACATTTTAAGTCCCACTTAAGGACTTTGAGCTGCATTGTTTTGTATAAAAGGTGCTATACAAATAGAGTTTATTATTATTATTATTATTACTTAAGACCTAAAATGAAAGTGTGGTACACTGGCAGCACTCAGCCCTGTTCTGGAGGTACCAGTGCACTGTTTGTTTCCTACCTCTATGTGTGCTGCCACCCGTTTCCTCTGCTGTGTAATTTCAATGTTCTTGCTCTTGCAGCACAAGCAAAGCAAGTCTTTTTTTTTATATAAAAAAGGAAAAAAAAATGTCTGCTTATAATAAGTGTCTGTGCAGTTAAACTTTCACCTGAGCAGTGAGCACACAGCCTTGCATGTGGAGTCAGTGCTGGAGTGCTACTGGAACAGGTGTGTGTGTGTGTGTGTGTGTGTGGATGGTCTGTGTACGTGTAGTCTGTAGCACTGCACATACGCAACGACCCACACTTCAACTTGCACTGTGAGAAATAAGAGCTTCAAACTGAGCTGCGTATAAACTGTCCAACTCTTCCACTATTGTCACCATCACATCGTCAATTCAGTGTCAGAGAATGACACTGCACAGCTGAGGATATCACCCTCTCATGGTGATGATTATGTGAATGAGTTTGAATTGTTTATACAACGTATCTACTTTCTTGGGTGAAGACCAAAAATATGCACTATGCTACTATATATGCCAACAGCAAAAAAAAATAAAATGTTTAACTAACATCCTTTCATTAATCTGCTTCATTTATTTCATTCATTTGTTCTTGTGAGGCTAGTTGCTTATACTGAGTTTATGGTTTGTTGCTGCCAATTGTTGACAGCAATGAAATGTATACACACTTGGACCTGTCTACACAAAGTCTCATACTTAAAGTACTAGTGTATTGTAGTGTGAAACACTAGTATAAGGAAACTTGAAATAGCATTATTATTTCCGTATAATTCAGTGGAATTGCAACACTTCCTGGTAATTAGTTTTTTTTTCTTTTTTTTTTTAAATGTGTTGTTATATAGAGAACACCCCCTGCTAATTTTACAACCCTTGGAGGCACACTGTAATAAAAGTCTGTTTTGGTTTCCAATTTGGTTTGTTAGTATGTTTGCATTACTCATTGGAGAAGAGGAAGAGTGAGTCTTTTGGGCTTCTTCACCCAAATGAGTAGTTGAGGGCGTCCCTGGGGAGGGAGGACGGGGACAGAGATGAACCTGGTGCCCTGCGGCTGGGATGGGGATGCTTGAATTGCTCTGTTATCTCAATAATCCCCGCAGCCTCAGAGTCCGTTCCCATGAACCTGGCCTACAGCTAAGAGGAGGCCAAATCCCAAACCACTGTCCAATCCAAAAGGCCATGTAGTGATATGTTTGCTGTACATGGAAGGGTGATATATGTATGCTGTACATGTCAGTGTGTCACAGCAGGAGCACATACAGTTCTGGCAGACACGCAGGAGTAAAAAAAAAATAAAAAAGAAGAGGGAATTCAATCATGTGATGAAGAGATGTCTGACTAGAGCTATTGCACTACCACCATAACTATGGCTATGACTTGTTCCATACCTACTTTTATCCACGGACACTGGGTGCACTCTCTCTGCCGGGTCTGTGTGTCTGTGTGAGTGTGTGTGTGTGTGTGTGTGTGTGTGTGTGTGTGTGTGTGTGTGTGTGTGTGTGTGTGTGTGAGAGTGAGTGAGTGAGAGTGACTCACCAAGGAGGCTTTGATGCCAATGCTCTCTGCTGCCTGAAACGCCAAAGTCAGGTTACGGACCTTTGGAAAAATAAACAAGGGATTTAGGCACATGGTAGCAAATAAACAGAGACTGGATGAAACCCCAGGCATTTCCATTGAAATTCCCTTCAGAGAATGAATAAGAGGCTGACTTAGTCCTAAAACTACAAATGCTGAGCCAATGAGAAATACTGTGGAGACTCACAATTGCATAGTTTAAAGGTGCAATATATAGATTTGACTTCTAGGCTTCTAACAAACAACAGTGTGAATCTGATGGCATGATACAATACAGTTTTCCCAATATTCCAGTGCATTTTGTAAATAAACTATAAATGAATTGTGAAACACTATTATTTTGCTAAACACTATAACTAGCACCTTTATGGTTGTTTATAGATCATTTCATTCATCAACAAAAACCACATATACCACCTTCAGGTTGATCGTTTCTGGGGGAGCCTTGCCTGCATCGTCACTGCATTGCATTGATTCAGGTAAACTTATTTATGTGGTGTCTCTGTCGACGTGGCAACCGGCTGGGCTGCGTAAGCCAAGGAGCTGATGAAGGTCGCTGAGAAGGGACCTCCCCAGCACAGGTGGCCATAGCCTGCTTCTCTTTCATCCCATAGCTCTTTCAAGACCTCTAATTATAATTTGTCTAATTTGTGACATATGGGCAAAGCTTTGTCACTGGTGTGTGTGGTGTGGTTGTTGTGAATGGAAGGCCACTCGGTAAACACAGAGGAACCGGGGGTAGGTCCTTCCTTCAACAAGCAATATGTGCTCCTATAATCACTCACATATCCATACCACCTCCTCACTAATATGTCAGCGGGGTCAGAGGGTAATGAAGGGCTAATCAATCTTCGTCTAAACGCTGAACTGGCAGTTATGCTCTTTAGAGAATGACGTTACAATGCCATTTCTGTAATTTATCAAAATAAAGACCCACTTAAAAGTGGTGAGTGTAAACACAAGCAGTTAGTTTATGCATGCTTAACCAGTACATGTTATGACTGCTAAGGACTAGACATTTAGTCTCTGTGTTGTGTGGTTGTTGAGCCTTTGTTGAGGGGCTGCACCTTGTCCTCTTTGATGAGCTCTTGGTAGGGTATGTGGGCCGGCAGGTAGGAATGGAGAAGAGCACAGAAGGCCAGGCCATCGCTCCAGCTGCTGCTGAAGTTGGTCATGTCGATATTCTGTGAGGGAGGAAAATGGGAGAGAGGGACGACTGTTATAAGGACGCCTTCAGGTAGTCATCTCTCTTTCAGCGCAGCATGCTTCACTGGGAGGAAAGACACAGTAAGAAGAGACTTTGATATATAACATCCGTATCATGGCTGGATATATGATATATTTTACAGAAAAAACTAAATGCATTTGTTCAGTTATGGTCAATATGCAGTTACAATGCTGGGATAATAATTCTGAGAATGCTGAAGAGCTCAACTGCATTTTGGTATTCTCCAGATCAGTGGTAATTCTGACTGATGATGTAAGGTTTAATACAATTACATTTGGAAGAGAAAATATTTAATCAAAATAATCTAACCAAAGAATAGACTCTTTATGTGGGTATGCTATGTCATTTGCTATGTCATGTTTCATCACCATATTTGTGGATTGAAATGGATTTGAAATTACAAGTGCAACAGCTATTTAAATTCTTCTCCAGTTTGTTTTAAACAATACACATGCAAGGCAAACACCTTTTTAAAAAAAGTAATTAAGGTGCAAAAAAAGCCTCAGGACTCCCTGGTTAAGAAAACCTACTATATTAACATGAGAGCACATTAACATTAAGAATGTGGCCTGAATTCTTAAATGATGGGCAGATGGGGGTTTATGTTTTTTTATACTTAATTTTTGAGTTTTTTAATGTGTTTTGTTTATTTATTTTGTC
This sequence comes from Sprattus sprattus, assembly GCF_963457725.1. NCBI lineage: Eukaryota > Metazoa > Chordata > Actinopteri > Clupeiformes > Clupeidae > Sprattus > Sprattus sprattus. The sequence continues at coordinate 66,863,049 of NC_137920.1, forward strand.
TGTTTTGTTTTGATATGGTTTGTTTATTTATTGTTCTTCTGTATTCTGTAGCCTCAGTCAGGGCATTGCTGCAAAAGAGCCCTGCGCTCAGTCAATTCTCCCTGAATCAACAATGATAATGATGATGAAATGATGAAGGCAGGTTGGACCATTCCACAGTGCCTATGTTTAGCCTTCCAGAGGGAAGGATGTGCAGGGAGGGAGACACGCAGGCAGTCAGGTCGCTGTAGCCCAGACCCAGCAAGAGCTGTGGGAGGGCCGTGAGAGACAGGGACGAGTCCGCGAGACGGACACAGAGGCTCCTCTGACGCTGTCAGGTCAAGCTACACCTCATACATCACCGAGCCACAGCATTGGCCAGAACCGATAAAGAGAGAGCAGGAGAAAGTGGGAGCTGTCGTTAAGGGAATGTCCCACACACCCTGAGCGCCTATCTCCCTGGGGCTATTTCCTGTGCTTCCCCAGTTATTTGTCTTCAGGCATGTTTTCCTCTGAAGCACGACTGGGAACGTGGCGTGTGGCCAGCGCTGCCTCTCCTGGGTACGGCTCTGGGGAGGCTGGGAGAGACCTCGGTAGGCCATGACCCCCGGCAATCGAAGTCTTTTGATTAGCCGTCAGATGTCAGAAATCAGAAGGTGACCCCGTCGCTCGTCCCGCGGTCCTTGTGGGAGGCCATGGCTGGGCTCAGCACCAGAGGCTCATCTGGACAGATTTGTACCTCAAAGTTCAGCAGCTCTATGATTCTGAATATCTGTGTTTTTTCTCAGTGCGAACATTATGCCAGGACATGGACCTCACTAATCCCTCTGAAATGCTTTAGGTCCCATTGAGCTTTTGTCTGATTATAATTACCTTGACATGCATCCAACATGGTCCTCCTGACTTGACCTCCACCCCCCCATTCTGCAGAACCAACAGCCATACGAATGAAGTGGAGTTAAAAGAAACCAAAAGCACAAATGGGACCACAAGCTTTCTTTAATGGCCTGAGAAAAATATAGTTGCAGGCAGCTCATTACTTACAAACCCTAGGGACAAAATAAGATTTATTTTTTTTGCTAAGGTCAATTGTAATGATACATTTAACTCATCCATGGATTTCCCTCAAAAGTAAGCAGTCGCTCTCTTCCTCGCTTTGCTGTCACCCTCTTTGTCCTCACCAGGCCAGCATCGTCATGTCACGTAGCATTCTTGGAATGCCTGTGTTTTACTGATGAGGGGTTTCAGCGCTGACCCCATTTTCTTGTGTGGAGAGTTGACCTTTGACCTGAGGCCCACATAGGACAGGGAGCTGATGGACAACCCTCACATGTGCAATTGGGGTTTATGCACACCTAAGAGCATGGAACCACATCCTGGACTCATCAGCTAGGAGTGTGTGTGTGTGTGTGTGTGTGTGTGTTAGTGAGGGTGAGGATAGCCTGTTGTACAACGGTGTCTTCACTGATGTTGCGTGTATGTGGAGAAAAAGGGCTGTGTGTAATCAGGATGTGATTAAGAAAAGAAACCCAGATGACCCGTACTGGCAGATAAGTGAGTTTGTGTGGGTGGAGGTGTGGTGAGGGATGATTAGGCTGGGTTCTGAGGAATGTGTGTTTGGGGGGTCAGTGATGTCAGACTGACTGGACCAACACTGTGGGACCCAGCTCGTGAAAGCAAACAGCGAATCGAGTGACAGGAAATATCTCAGTGTGCTAAAAAGGACTGCACAGGGAGAGAGAGGAAGACTGAGCAAGAGAAGGGTGTTTTTTCTACAGACATTATTTCTTAACATGCATTACCAAATCTTGAACCACCATCCACCATTTAACTTCCCTCCGCTGAAACCTCATGTATTTAAGACCCCGTTAACGTATTTGTAAATACGTATCACATATTTGTGACATACTCAGCCTTGCACAACCACGTCACTAGAAAGAACAGCGAGACGTCACCTACAGTGAGAGTTCCCAGCATGTTCCGTGACCAACTGCCCCCTAATATGTCTTTCCATCCATCCCGAGTCCCGGCTGAGATGGTGGCAGGCCGGCTGTGTGCTCTGCTGTCAAGGAGACTAGGCAGGGTGTCTGAAACATCTGAGACCCACGAGAGCTTACTGGGACACACCGCACCACAGACGCCACGTCGCGTCACATCACTCACCCCGTCACTGACGGCCAGGAGCCGCCTCAGCCTCAGATGGCCTGACAGTGACTAAAAGTCTCATGACGGAGGAACTGATGAACTAGAAGAGAACACAGCCTCAAACTGACAAGGCTGCCGATTGGCTCAGCTGCCTCTCTTAGCTTGCAGGAGAACCCATTAGAGGAAGGCCCTAATGATGACTGTGAGCGATCTGACTCAGGAGGGGGGCACCCACTCTCTCGTTCCCCTTCAGAGGGAGAAGGAGAGAGGGAGAGAGAGAGCGAGAGAGAAAGAGCGTAGTTTTCTAAGGAAGAACCACAATTGCCGTGGTGACTGAGCGCCTTCTCCACCCCCTGTGTTCTCCCTGTCTTTGTTTGGGCCGCAGCGAGGGAGGAAAAAGAACAACAAAAAGAGAACGCTGAGGTAAGGAGCCACACAATGAATCATTATGCCCCTATGGCCGCCCAGGACAGAGAGAGAAAGAGCGGGAGAGAAAGAGACGGAAATAGACGCGGACTGACAAGGTCACATGGCTTTAGATGACCGCAGGCTGCAGAGGCCAGCAGCAGCTATGGTTTGCAGTACCGGGATGTCGAGGAGTCTTTGCAGTGCTTTAAACTGACCAGATAACACATTCCTCGTCTTTGCTGCTTCCTTATATATACATAGACACTTTCTCAAAGCCAGCACGCAGGTCAAGAGACGCTGCTCGTGGCCCTATTTCACAACAGGCTTAACTTATTGCGTGTACACTCAATTATTACTTCCCCCCCATAATTCCACTTGCTGACCTTTACTGAATTCCGTAGCCCATGTTTGTGTGTAAGTAAACAAACAGCAGCTGGCGTTAAAAGTAGGGCAGGTGTGCTGCTCCTTTAAGACGGGGAGCCACCTAAGAACCAGCAGAGTCCGCAGACAGAACAGACGACCTACCCCACGAGAGAGAGACGGCGTCCCCCATCCAGCCTGCCTGCTTGTGTTTGTTCCGCACGGGCCTGGAGCACAGAGCGGGGACAAGCGGATGAGCCCTCTCCCCGCCTGGCCCGGCTCAATCCCTCGGCTGAATGCCGCAAAGGCCCCTGTTTTCTTTGCTCATTGTCTCCATCCTAAACAAACAGGTTTTTTTTTTTTTCTTTCACTGCATGTTGTTCGAGTGCAAGCTGCGAAACTGCGTCTGACCTAAATAAAGCACATCAAACGTCCAGACAGAGATACAGTGGGAAGCCAGCGCAGGACTGTCTGACGATCATCTTAAAATAACTTTCAGAGGGGCCATAACAATTGGTGACAAAATAGTCAAAAAGTGCCTTACTGGGCTGGGGTTGGGTCCTTGTCCGGGTGGAATTACAGTGACTGAACAAACTGCAGTAGGCCCCTGTACACACAGGCTGCGTTTCTAAAGCCTCAACGTATCAGAGCGAATGCATCTGACCTTGGTCTGACTGGCCATTGGAATGCATCAACTGAAGAGGCACGTATGAGGTTGCAGCATGGGAATTAATTCGTATTAATAACAATGTATTCGGAGAACAAACCCCTTGAGAATTCAACATAAATGTTCGTATATAGAAAACACATTGCATAAAACAAATCAACATGAATACACTCACACATACACAGACAAAAGCTCTCCCAGGCCTCACAACTCCCCCCACAAAGTGCTTATTTCTTTTTTTAGTTGTATATATTTGAGAAGTAGAAGTTTCAAGGTTTCTGAGGGTGTTATTTTTTTGTCTCTCAGACAAGACAAGAACTCGCAGGCATATTGACAAAAATTCCCCACAAGACCATGCTAACCTATAAGGGTTTAAACCAAACCAGAGAGTGTGGGTTGCCCAAATTGCCTCAATCTGTAGATAATAACTGTATTTGTCTGCTTTGGGATTTGATGAGCTAATGAGCTTCAGCTAACAACATTTGTCACGGGCCACCAGAGGCCTTACGTGCGCGTATTGACCAGCTTTGCTTAACATGCCGGTCATGACTGCTGATCTCCCCTCCACATTAAAAGTGATGAAGAGGGGCTCTGAGACGCAGTTGGCCTACGTTGGCTACGTGCAAAGATATCCTCTCACATCTTGAGAGCCAGATAGGCCTGCAGGAGCCGGTGGCATCTCTCACCACATTGGGTCAAGCAGGTGGAGGCGAGGGAAGGTACGTGATGAGGGTGGTGGTAAGAGGATGTGACTGGGGTGGGGGGGGGGGGGGGTAGCATCCCGCTCACCATAGCAACGGCACGATTTACACACACACACACTGTCAGCTGTGGCTATTGAGCTCTGTTTCTCTCACAGGCTAATTAAGGATGTATTAGCCTGGCCTGTTCCTCGGCACGAGAGACACTAGTGGGGTTTTGCCAATGGCACCACCAAAAAAATAGAAATCGACATTTCTATCACGGTGAGTGTGTTTTGGGAGACACTGAATTAAAGAAGTAAATGTATCACCCATTGTGACAATTTGTATTAATGAGGGGTAGTGGTTAGATTCCATGATTAAATAGCATTATTATCTGGAGAACTAGTAAACTGCCAAGCTAGCTTACATAGAAATAGAAAAAAATAACAGTAATGTAAGCATGGATAAGGGCTTAGAAATAATGGAATCGATGCGATCTCTCTGTATAAAGCTGAAGAACTGGCTTAAGTAGAGCAAGGTTACAAAGCTATTGCAGCACTTACATTGTTTTATGATAAAACACATGATAAAACACAGGTACCAGTCAAACCTCTGGGCTTGTTAGTAGTAGTAGTAGTAGTTAACGTTAGCTGCTGACTGTTGTTTTCTATCGAAATATCACGGGATTCAATGACAGCTCAGCTCAAATTAACGTATTTATATAATATATTAATTTAGATTAAATCCTAATCACCAAGCATATCCAGACCCTTTTACTGGTACTGCAACATTTCAAATCAGTTTTGCTCATGCCTGTATCTACCATGTCCTCTGCATTTTTTGCCATTATTCAGATATTTAATTGAAAAAGAGCCCAACACAGCTTGGATTTTAAACATGTACCGGTAGTTTAAGATGCCCATGTACACAACGATATGGGGTGCGTCCCTAGATACACTCTGGTGCCCTGCCTCAAAACGAGAGCACAATATTTAGAATTCACAGAGTGTTTTATTTATCAACGATGAACCGAACGACTAAACTCATAAACTCATTTACGGACGCACCAACATGTCACTGTCTGCCTGATGTATTGGTTTCTTATTTCACACAGAAAAAAAATCAGACTGACAGACTGAAACAAACTAAACTGACTTTTGAAAAAGATAACGTCAAGCCACAGCTTAAAAGGATGAGAGAAATCTGTGAGAAAAAGTACAGGCAGGCCTACTGCCAAGAAGGAAATGCAAAATTAGTGGATGCCACATGGACAAAAATTAACTGTGCTTAAATGCCGTGTTGGATGGATTACCTTTTTCATAAACACGACCCAAAGCCAAATTAATGAAAATAATACCATTGCGTGGACTTGTTATTAAGACTTTTGATATCATTTTAATAATTCAAGTCTTGCCTAGTCTCTGAAGTACCCAACTTGGGAATACTCGGAAGGACCTGTTCTAACAAGGAAGCATTCTTGACTTTGAGAAACGCCCAGAGAAATCAAGCGAGGGCTCTTCCCAAGTGAGAGGCAGTCAAGAGGTGAGCCAGACAGCAGGTCCTGATAAATGCTCTGTAGCCGAACCTGTACGTTTATTTATCCATATTTCCTTAGTGATACAGTGTAATACTTATTTACTAATCTACCTCTCTCTAATCTAACTTCTCTCTCTCTCACACACACTCTTGTTTGCATAGTTTATTGTGTCAATAAATTCACTGTTAACCAAACATTTGTCAAGTGCCTATGTTGTGGCTGTATCCATCTCAAAATCTCCCACCAGGTGATCAGATATGTTAATATATAACAATAAGAAATAAGCAGTATTGTTTAGAGCAGAAATGTTTTGCCCATTAATGCCAAATGTGTAATTTGAAGTGCTGCCCCCTAGACTGTGTAACAATTCATTAGAATGCGTATAGTAGTCGTATTATTCCTCTGAATTTGAGTTGGAAACTAACTATTCATATCAGTCATGGCTCCTGCCTGCATAGTATGGCCACAAACAACACATAGTCTGCACACTACAGACACACATACATGTACAATCACAGGCACTCTTCCTTATCTCTGATGTCACATAAATTAGTATAAAACAACGGTTGGTTTTGCATTATTTGGGGAAATAGTGTGGGAATGAAAGAAATTTGCAACCCATTGCAGTTGTTGAGGGAAATCCTTGACTCTATCTTACTATCACAGGATTGCAAATTCCTGGAGGAACTGCTCTACATGCAAAGTGCATCCACCTGCACAGAATCTTACAAGACCCCTTTCCTTAGACGTTTCCTTCACGGAAATCGTCATGAACGTGCCGTGGTGCACCGAAGAGACGTATTTCTCTGCTGCCCTCCACACCAAAGTAGGTGTTTACAAAGTCAGCAAACTCTCATAGATAACAGCGAGGCTCTTTTTCATTCCGAGCCTGTCATTTAAATGTAATTACCACGCTGTTTGGCCATTGACCTGGTGACAATAGGACAGCTGTCTAATGAGCTCTGCCCTCTCCTCTCCCTCTTGCGCCGGCTCATGCGATGGGCTCACGTCTGCCGCGGGGGCCATGGCAGCTTTGGAAAGAAGCACAACACAATAAAGCGTCCAGTTTCCTGACACCTCATCTGAAGTGAACAGGGGTAGCTGGCTGCTGTGGGGGTGGGGAAGGAGAGGGGGAAGAGGGGGCAGGCAGTCGATATTCATACCGGTCTGGCTCCCTTTCCATAACGTCCCTCCCTGCGGAAATGAACAAGGCTTTATGCAATTTACGGTGAGAGGGCTGTCAGGGGAATCTGACCACCCCTCTCCCACATCATGCCCCTCTGAACACAAAGCAAACAGCCATGTTTGAACTGAGATTCACTGCGGACACACTCCATGGAGGAACACAGATAATAAACAATGCTCTGATGCATACAGATGCACATCCGCATGCCTTACTGCGTGCGTGTTTGCTTCTGCATCTGCGTCCTAGGGTGCGTCAAAGCGGGCTGGATGCGTCCACCTGACAGGGCTGTCCATCTCCAGATGTTAACAGGTAATTGGTCCTTAGACGAGGACTGTTTCTTATTAAAGAGGGTCCAAGTTGTCTGCTCTGACCTTTTCCCTGGGCCGACATTAAGCTCAATTTGCAGCTTGTGTCCTCCTGAGGTGCCTAACCTTTTCCTTGGTGCATAACTGGTGGGAGGCCTGTGGCCATGTTTGTACCACTGAGCCTCTTTAAAATAGCTGAGAAAGAGATAGCGTTCTAAACCCAATTTATAATAGCTACATACGTAACATACACATATTTAATTGATATCCACTTTGCCTGCTAAAGCAAAATAATTAAGACCAGTCTATACATTACAACTATTTATTTGGGAATAGATTTTAAAAAAAGCGTGTTGTTAGGGACTGTTGTTGTGTGCGACTTGACTTTGGATTGAAGGCCCTGATAACACATTTTTGGGTATACTCTCTGAGCCACTGGTGTAATTCTGATAAGTACATAATCCAAAAAAATGGGACTTGCCCATTAAAGTCTAAAAAGAAGACCAAGAAGTTACAGCATTTGCTCATGGTTGAATAACATAACATTATTTTAGAAGATGCAAAACACTATATTTGTCAAAATGTACAATCTTAATACCTAGAACTGTGGAAAACATCTTTCCAATAATGATGAAAAGCCCTGCCGTGGTTTGGTACACGAGGTACTGAGTCAGAGAACATGCAGCATTCTTTGTTTCAATGTTTCATTGTAGGATTTCCCCCTGCATTGAAATCTGCACAATATGAGGGGAAATATTCCTGGATTTAGGTAACACAAAGGCAAGATGGAAAAAAATCATAAATCATTTAACCGCCAAGAGCCTAATTATCGTAAACCAAACTTTTCAACTCTTAGCTAAAGCCTCTTATGACATTCCAGAAACCTGAGGGTGCCTGTGCTTTCTCCAGTGGGGCTAAATGGGCGCTCCCGGGACATGAAACCTCGGCCATTTTTCTACTCTTTGGGCTTGATAAGCTAATCAAGCACACTCATGGGAACACAGCAAGATGGATCAGTCAGCGAATGTTGCACAACAACAAAACCATCCACATCTGTCAGCCGGCCGAGGTCCGCTCCACAGAGGAATCGGCATGATGTGATTAAAGACCACAACTAAACCCGACAAGAGCACAGGGAAAACTCAGACCCACATGGCCAAAAAATTACTCAAAGTCCACTGCTCAATGTGCTGCAAACCACCATAGATTGGACATCTCATCCTATTGGATGAGCCACTGCCAGGAGAGAAGGGGTTGTGTGGGAGGTGGGCGGTATCAATCAAAAGACTATGTGACTATGATGGGGTTGCTCTTAGCACCTGGTGCAAAGCATTACATTGATGATATGAATATAACTCTTGGTCTTACCTTATGCAATGGTGAGGTATGGATGAGTTTTTTTATTGTGTTTACAACTAGCAGCTGTTTTTTTAATGAATTACATAGAAAATGATCATCATTTGTAAGTCCAACTGATTAATAAATCATAAATAAATCATATTTCCCTATATCTACTTTTTTAAAGCACTAATTTGTTTAGCCTCGTTAGTGTAGTAGCCTAGTCTATTATATAACTCAGTGTTTGAGCCATCATTGAGGAATCGGTCCACATCTCACAATTGCTGCACGTTCATTTTATCCCAACGACAATCTATTTTATCAAAAAATTCCAAACAATTGATTTCTGCTGTCACCATCTTTCCTCTTGTCGACCAAGGGCTCCGGCCGAGAAACTGAGTATGCGCGAGAACTAGTGTAAAATTGGGGGGGGGGGGGGGGGGGGGGGGGGGTAATGTAGGCAATCGTTTTATGGCGACAGATTAGTTCGGAACTGAACGTGAACTGAACATCACATGACTAACGAGTACTGGATGTAGAAACTCAAGAGTTGATGTAGCCGCTCGATTACTCGATTGTCACTGCTACACAATGCTGCAAACATTATAGATGCACGCGCTCACACTGTGATACATTTGCAAATACACTGAGTGTAAACACAAGTTCATGTACTGCAGGTGTGTGAATACACACTCTTTGCCAAGAATTAACATTGAATGCGTAGCGCAAATCTCCGTAAACAGAGTTATGGAATCCTTGTGTAGTAACTGACAAGCCGTGGGGGCAGGACCTCACAAGTAAGCGATTTCACAGTGAAGCAATCCCTTGCTTCACTCGCAATCTTTCACGAACCCGGCACGTCTTACCGTGTAACAAACACTGGGCCGGATTCACAGAGAGAAAGAAAAGGAGAGATAGAGAGAAAGGGAAAGATGCGGAAAAAATGTCAAACTTTAGTGTCAGAGATATGCAAGAAGTCGTGGAACTCTGGCCCCTACCGGATAGCCCTCTGTTTTCTTCTGGCACCACTTCAGGAGAGCGTTTCTCTTTGATCCGCCATACTCCCGCGCCAGAGCGGCCAAGGGGTCTTTTCTTTCCGCTCTGTCACCAGGGGACACCACCGCACATAGTCATGGTGAGAGACAGAAAAAGACAGAGAGAGAAAGAGCGAGTCAAAAACACTCAACAACATCTGTGCATGTGTGAGAATGACCGATGTCTGTTTTGATATGGGTGTGTGTGTGTATGTGTGCAAGGAACGTGTTTCCAAGGAACCGGAGCAAAGTATTGCAGCAGAATCATCTGTCTTTTTGTGTGTGCACGCGAAATGTGTCACTCTACAAATACTTTGGGGCCGTTAGATGCCAATCAGCGAGTCTCTACCGTACATAAGAGATCCTGCCTGTTCTGAGTGTTTAGCCCTTGAACACGTGCTGTTGTTCCATAGGGCTCTCTCCCTGAGGGTGCCGCATCATGAAAGTTAATCAGAGCGCTGAGCACAATCATGGGAAGAACTGGAGGCACCGTGGTCATTGCACTTAGAATCATGTCCACTAACCTCCCCGCGACAGGCCTTGAGCAAACATTAGTTAAACAACAAGGGTTGTGGTAGGAAGTGTGTGTGTGTGTGTGTGCGTGTGTGTGTGTGCGTGTGTGTGTGTGTGTGTGTGTGTGTGTGAATGTGTGTTTGTGTGTGGGGGGGGGCATGGACTATGTTGCAGAGGGATTTGTCATAGTGTGTCTGGGGACCCTATTCTTACTTCTGAAATAATGTACTGTGACATGCGAATCTGTCCAATAAGGTCAGAGGCAATTTTATTAATGCACAGGCCAAATGTTGAAAAAACAAACAAATAATGTTTCTCATATGGAACTAGAACAGCACCCTTTCAGGTTAAGATAACCATTAAATAATATTAAACAGAAGCATTCTAACACTAATACAGTAATTATAATTCTAGTGCACTAATGCCTGCTGTCATGCAATCCAAAGCAGGTTTCCTGGTAATATGACTGCAAGATATTCTAGCTCATGCCAAAAATATCATTAGCCACTTCCTCAGACATCAGAATGGGTCCATAATTGTACGGTTGGATGTCAATCTGAGTAAGTAGGCGGAAGAAAATAGTAGCGGATATTACTATGAAACTGAAGAGAAAGTAATTTCCGAGTATCAACGCTTAAGGGGCCTAAAGAAATATTTGAGGTTATTATCATTCGAGTTAAGAACACAAATGTTTTCCGCTTTTAGATATTAGACTTTAAATGGGATGAAAGCTACTGGAAATTATGACAAAATTACCAAAAAATCATGTCAGCTAATTTTGCTGTGAATGGCACTACCTATTACAAACATCTCAGTACAACATCCTTTCTCTTTCTCAAAATATAACCACGCCAATGAAAACATTTCCAAAGAAGAGATGAACATCTGTGCTGTGAGATGCCTCACAAGCCAAACACACCATGAAAGTGATAAAATGTTTAATGTCAATATTTACAGTTCTTACGTGTTCACATTATCGTCGGTAATGTCAAATGCATCTTGGCAACATCTGTTTGAACATTCTCTACATCTAATATTGATCTTAGGTTTTGATCTTTGTATTTGTATTTGTATTTTTGCTGATACACACCCATTAACCAGAATATGACACCTGAGACATTTGTGTTTTACATAGGGTGCAGTAAAGTAATTCTCATGGTTACCTGAGCTTACTGTTGTCCCATGTATAGCTGTAAGAGCCCATGGAACAGCACAGAGCTGCTGGACTCTTAATCACAGACTCCAGCGATGGGCTCTTTCTCATGAAAGAGGCAGGTTTCAGTTCATCACCGGGGCTTGAGAGGGGGTCTGAGAGAGGGGGGGAGAGAGATAAATGGCGAAAAAGTAATGTTCTTCAGATTACTCCCCATAATTAATGTGCAAACAAAAATTACGGGAAAGACTGTGCAAATAATTTAATTAACCAGCTGCCAGAGGTGCAATAAAGCCTCTTCATAAAATCAGAGCCAAATCAATACAGTGACATTTATTCCTGCTATCAGCAACACAGGTAGGCATTTGGTCATTTCTGTAATGAATCCTGAGCTTTGCACTCTACTCAGAAAGCTCATTTGGTGGTTAGGAGTGAAAAAAGCGTTAGCTAGAGGGAAGTGTGTTCAGTGCATCAGTGTTCTGAGATCATTTACCTGTGTGAGAGAAGTTGACCTTTCTTGGTGTGGTCTTTGACAGTGGCTTGATTGTGTGCCTCTAGAAAATGAAAGCATCGGATTAACAGACACACACACACACACTCTTGTGCAATCATTTTCTGGTCTGATGACCCAGCAAACAAAAAGGTACAGCATCACAGCCATCAGATGCAAAACACCGATAGCTTTGAATGATACGTTATCAAGGGCTAATGATTTGCCTTCACCTGTGGTGGGGATGTACCTAACCGGAACTGGAACGTGTAGTACCTGAGTAGGATGCACTGTAGCAGAGGGGGACGTGCTGACAGGTATCCCACTCAAGGGGCTGCGGGTGGAGAGGTTGACTTTCAGTGCTTTAGCAGGAGCATCTGGGGAACAAGATGAAAACATCAAAGACGTACACTAAGCATTGTGCCTTATACTGGTCACACATATGACGACAGGCGTAAGCAGGGCCTGAGCTGGAAAGGGCTCATAATAACTAAGGCAAGCTACTTTAAGCTAGGGTCAAGCTAATTGAACGGGTACACAGGTACACGAAAGAGCTAGATCTATATCTCAGTAAACAAAGGCGATGTATAAAGCCTTGCAGCCTGGCTCTCAATAATGAATGAGCAAGCCCGGGTCCGCACGCACAGGTCCGCCATCACAAAGACCAGATACACTCATGTCAACACCTCTCCTTTCTTATGTGTGGCCATATTTGGTCTGATGATTAGCATTAGGGTAACAGATCAAATCTGGGTGCTTTCTGCAGGTCTTAATCCTGGTAAACCAGCTGTTGCACTCCTGGGGTTGGGGTCAGAGTAGGGAGATAAAGCTGGTGTCCTCACTGTCCAACGGCCGGTCGAATGATTTAATGAGGGATTTGACCGAGGCGGCTATCTTGGCCTGGCTGCTACTGCTGCTGCTGCTGCTGCTCTCGCTCCCATCGATGCTGGCCGGCGTGTTCTGGGTCATCATGGGGATCCCACACCACTGTGCTCTCTCCTCCGGTTTGGGCACATTCCTCTCATCACTCTGTAACCTAGAGAGAGCAAGGGGGATATAAGGCCACACAGCTGCAGATAGAGGGGCCGGTTCATGCAGGTATAAAGAAATGTTACATCAATCCACTTGGACAAACAATGTACATGAAATAACCACCATATGAATAATAAAGCTAGAACATCAGTAGGAAAATAGTACCATTGGTATACAGTAATCTTGGGGTAGTACATCTAGTACATGCACTAAGAATGTGTATAGTCTGAGAAAACTAAAGTCCATGGATTATAAATTTAAAGGAGAGGCATTCTGTGGTAGAAAGTCTGAACCCGTGCATAAAGGATTAAGACACAGAACAGTTTGCAACAAACGAGACCATAAAGCCTCTAAAAGGTTTGATCTTACATTTATTCACTTAAAGCAATAAATGCACACAACATAATGACTCTACACATACGAGTAATTTAAATTCTCATACTTCAGCTTTCCTAAGGAGCAGCAGTTTGTTTCTGATATTTTTTAACATCTCATTTTTAGCGACTCAAAGGCATTTTTCGTAGTCTTAGCCTTAGCACAGAAAATAAATAAAAACATCTGAAAAACCCTCTTAAGTATTAGGCGCTGGGGCATAATCTGTGTTAGATAATCACATGCCGTAATAATCATAGTTGTGGCACAGTACTGCCACTACTGTACAGTCCTCTGCTTTGTTTATTTAGAGTGGCTAAAGCCACAAGGATCACTTTAACCTGAGAGTTCAGCCAGCAGAACGGAGAGATTTCCCTGACATTTGGATAGTGATCAGATGCATGAGCACCAGAGTAATCACTGAACAGAAGTATCAATAAACCTGTGTGTGCACGGCAGCTGAGGTCCAAAACTACTTCAGAACTTCACGGCAGTAAAACTTGAACTTGAATCAAACTCCACACATATAGTGCAGTAAAATCCCTTCTATTAATAACACAATCCTAGGAATTCAAGGAATAATGATACAAAGCAAGGAAAGTCATTCATAAACACTTAAGTGATTTGACTTTGATACTTATTTGTGGGGTAAAAAAAAAAACATGAAATAGGAATTCATGGGGATGAGAAGAAAAATAATGAAACAATCCACATACTATACCTAAACTCATATATTTACCGCTAATTGGTTTCCTTCAGACTATGGAAATGAACATGTATCAATACTATGGTGCCACCTAGTGACAATACATGTGTAGTGCGTTTTGGCATACAGGCAGCAAATGATGACACTAATGTGAAGTATTACCGCATGAGATCTTCCATGAAATGGAAATGGCTTAAATGTCTCTTTATTATATTTGTTTTTACAAACACTTATCAGCACATCCCAGAAGAAGGATAGAACAAAATAAACACATACATGAGGTGTTGTATCAAGTGGAATGTCACCTCCGGTAAAACTTTCACAAAACAACATAGTCAATGTAACATAGACTCCATGGGGTGTTTCATCACCATCAAGTACAATCTAACACTGGCAAAAGTGAGGATTTTGGCTGTTTTGTTATTTGTGTTGGCTTTTGTCCTAAGGCAATTCAATAGGTATTTCTAAACTTCTCAACTTATGAAAAAAAGACTTTCAACATCAGTAACTTAATCTGAATATTTAGAAGCACTTTGAGTTGCTCAAAGGCACAGTAAAACAAGCCCAAAGCTTGGATATGAATTGCCAGTTGCACAGACATTTAAATCATATCACAATTAAACACATTTAGATTTCACTGTAACTCGAAAGCATTTTTCACATATCAAAATTCACATAATCTTGTCAGTATCAAGGGCTGGGGCCTTTGGCAGATTCAGACAAGCCTCACAAAGTACTCTTGGTAGCCAATGTGTCACATGTCTTCTCTTAATAATACTGTAATATTGATAAAGGCATATCGGAGTCGTAAAACACAGTCTTCCGGCAGTCTCCGCGAGTGTCTATCTGCCCTCTACTGCTGTTTTGGTGTCAAATGCAGATCCAGTGGCAAGTCTGAAACAGAGAAGAATGGAGGAAGCTGAAAGCCGGCTGATGACACAAGACCAGTGAATAAGAAGCCAATCACAGGCCTCCTGTAAGGCTGTAGGTACCAGCAGTAGAATAGCCTCACTGACAATGAAAGCTTTTAGTAGACATACTACTTGCTCACCATCCTGCATGCATTTCTGAAATTCATAAAAACATGTGCACGTTTTTATAAATATAAAACATGAATGTTTTACAGAAGGTACGATCACAAGGTCAGGTTCAACAGTTTTGTGCAAAATCACGGTCAGTTTCACTAAAAACCTTTTTTATCAATTAATTTCAAGGTCTGTGAAGACATTCATTGGAATCGTTCACGGATGGATTATTGAGTCAGCGCTGCAGTTGCTCAGAGCAGACAGCAGGTGGAGCTCTATGCTACTACAGTAGGCCAACTGAGAAATGAAGAGGGTTACGTCAAGCAAAGAAACCCAGCATTTTCCCAAGACAGCAGACAGATCTCAACCGGCTGATAAGGGGGAGGCAGAGGAGACAGACAGCGCACGCATCCACAGCAGAAGCAGTGCAAGAAGGTGAGAAATCAGGGCAGCACACAAAGCTATCCACTACTATGCATCCACTCGCAGCACACGGGCTAGCCCCCACCCCCCCCATCATTCACTACCAGGGCAGCACTCAGGGCGGCGCCAGCGTCCAACTCACCTGGGTCCTCACACAAGGGCCGGCCATGTCAGAAGGGCAATCCACTAGAGAGTGAGGTCAGGGAGCTTCTGTGTTGGATACTGAGCAGGGAGCATCGGCTAGGCCGGTGGTTGGGGAGAGGTGGGTAACGACTGTGGTGACGGGGGTACTGGGTTACTAATCAGTGAGGATGAACTAATGAGTGGGATACACAGCGTGAAAGTACAGCATTTTGACACATAACAGGAACGTGCGAGTCGTTTTAATCTTTAAACCGCAGGGCAGGATACACAAAGCCTGAAATCACAGAAGTTATTTGACCCTTCTAACACTTCTTTTTTAAAGTTTGGTCTATTTATTTGTTCATCCATCTATCGATATTTGTTAACATAGACAACCCTAGCCCACTCCAACCCAACAAGAACAGTGCTCGCCTAAAAGTACGGTTTGCCATATGAACATGCAATATTTTTAGACCGGAACCGATAGCCACCTACTCAAAAGCAATAAAATAGCGTAGTCATTTAGCCATCACATGACAAGCCTCAATAATCTATGCAGCCCATCAATCTCACATAAGCCATTTGATCATCATCAATTCAACTATACTATTATAATGTACAACAAATTACTTTGTTTTGTGTATCCAATCAGTTGTCACAATGTTGATGTATGTCTGTGTCAGTTGAGTGTGGTGATAACTTTTTTGCCCTGGCAATGAAAATGCAACAAGGTTGTGCTGGTGGAATAACAGTTCCACAGACGAGAGGAAGTTCAGAAAGGACAGCTGGACAGTATGCAGCAGCTCCACAGCTCAAAGCAGAGGGAGGAAAGCTATTAAGGGGTACAAGAACAGCTAGAACTCTGGGGAAAATTAGAGAGTTTCGGCAAATCCCTGGATTTGTAAACCCTGAAATCCAAAGATCAAAACTGACATAAAAATCCAATAATTTGTTCATCGCAAGCGCATGTTATTGCTTACATAATGTGAGAGAGGGGGGGGAAAAAAATGGGATAACGTTAGAAAGTTGGATCAATACTCTTCTCCCAGTAGCTAGGCACTAAGCAAGCTGATTAACGCTGAGGTGTGTAAGAAACCCCACAAGCAACCACCCCTGACAAACTGTGCTCAGAACAGTGTGTGCTGACAAAGACACTGTGTGCATCAGGC
>NC_137920.1:66884696-66939696 GCF_963457725.1 Sprattus sprattus
CTGCAGCTCCTCCGACGTGCTGTGCTGGCTCTCCTCCATCTGCTGGATCTTCTCCGTCAGGCACTCCACCGACAGCTCCCTGGAGACTGCCGGCTCGGTGCCACGAACACCCCCCGCGCCCTCGCCGACACTGCCCATGGAGTCGGACCGGGACGGGATCTTTTCGAACTCGGACGAGTCCGGAGAGGGTGACGCAGACGCAGATCCCTTGGTGATGTCACTGCCAGACGACGTGGAGGTCTTGAGTGGGATTTTGGTGGCCGGGATGCCGGTGTCGCTGCTGGTGCTGTCAGGGAGGATGCCATTGAAAGAGGGTTTCATTGGGCCGGGGGACGAGGCGGTGGTGTTGGTATCACCGCTGGGGACGGATGGCATGCTCTCCAGCGAGATCAGCTTCTCCTTCAGGGCCTGGTTTTCATCCCGCAGGGCGGCGAGCTCCCGCTGGAAACGCCCGTTCTTCTCTTTCAGCTCGCCCACCATGGCTTGGGGATCCGCGGCGGGCGCAGCCTGCTCCCCTTCAGCGGGGCTCTCCGGTGTGGTAGCGGCCTCGGCAGGCGACGCTTTGCCCCGGTGGCGCTGCATCTCCATGCGCAGCTTGGTGATCTCAAAGTCTTTGGCTTTGGCCTCGGCCAGGAGCTCCTTCACCTGGCACTCCAGGAGGGCTTTGTCAGCGCTGTCCGCGTCCAGCCTAGGCTTGGCCGACATGCCCCGCTTCGCCAGCGTGGACAGGCTGGAGGTGCTGGCGCTTGGGACCATCTTTTTGGTGGCCGTGCCCTTCAGCTGGTCGCGTAGGGACACCCGGTCTCTGGAGACGGTGGTCGGCATCTCTTTGGGAGCAGGTATCCCCGATTTCTTTGTTGGGAGTCCTATAAATAGACAGAAACAATTATTTTTACAACTACCAATACAATTACTATTACACATACAGGACTGTTACAATCACACTAAGATTGAAGGTGTGCTTGACTAGACGTTTTGACTAACAGTCCCTCCTCTTTATCAATTCCTTTGTTCATGAAGGCATGTCTAAAATATTTAATTCACACCATTTTGTGAAATGGAAATTCCAAGTCCAATTCGACTGCAGTCTCATCACTGATCAATTACTTCCATTGTTATTCCGAACATGAAAACACAGTGTAGTGTCCATTCATTCAGGCCCCATTGTAGTGGCTAGACAGAACCTGTTTTGTGTCATCACAATATGGCTGCTAGGCACTGCGTCTGTGTATTGTGACTTCATAACAGTGCGAGGCAAACAAGCGTGCGGCTCAAATACGCTGGCATTTTGGTGGCATCAGTGTGGGTGTGGGCATGGCAAGCCCCCTCTCTCCAGCTCTGTCTGTCAAACCGTGTCTATTCAGAGGCCCCCCATGACCCCCCCAAACACGCACACACACAAACACACACACACACACACACACACACACACACACACACACACACACTCCCCCCCAGGGAGCAGACAGGATGGTGAAAGCTTTATTGTTGATTTTGGTATAATCAGCAAACACCAACACAAACATGGCGGGTTCTTCTTACAGCTGATGACAATGACTGCCCAGTACACAGAACGTTCCAGAGGGTTCAGGGAAAGGGGGGGGGGGGGGGGTTTGTTGGGGGGGCGCTTACAAAGGGGGTGGTTGTGTCTAGGTCACACCCACTGGGCATGTTTAGCATGGGGCTGGTGGTGAGAGATAGAGAGTGACTAACCACTGTCCTGAGATTAACATGCACGCTACCTCATTCACACTCACATCTTTACATGCCAGTGACTACACACACAAACACACACAACGACACACACACAAAAAAAAGCATGCAAGGAAGACAACGCTCACACACACACTGACAAAAGATTAGCACCACCAGACCATCATACCATGATACATTCCAGTGAGTTAAACACACACACTGGGGTCTGTCTCATTTCGAATGGTAATCCCATTCCCCTCAGAACTGCGGAAGCACATCGCCATTGATCGGGGCAGTTTGTGGTGACTATCGCTTCATTGTACAGAGACTCAGCCTGGCGATGGCTGCCAAGCCACACACGCTATTGACTGGCTGAACCACTGCTTAGCATTCCTAAAGTGGATTTCAGAGGATATAAAAGGACATTTCAGGCAGCAGAGAAGTGATGAGGACAGCCCCTGGCAAGGGTCTACCTCAAAAACATACGGCTCTCCTATTTATAGGATTGAATTAGAAGGCCCTGTTTTTTATAATAACAAATACAGCGATTTATTGTCTACGAAATAATAATAAAAATGTTCAGATAACAATTCATCCGAGGCTTCGAGGACATGGCAAACCAGACTGGAGCTCTCACAGTGGACCGTGTGGTTTGGCTGTCAGTCAGACACAAAGGGAAAAAACCCTCTTGTTTGCCTCCCATCTGGACGAAGCCTGAATGAGTTTAGAGAAGGCAAGTGTGCAGAGACAGACCATCGCAATCAGATCAGCTTGCGCTTGCTCCCTGTCAGTCAGAGCAGAAGAGACTTGAGGTCTATCCCACGGGAAAACCACCCCGCTCTGACACCATTACTGTCATTAGGCATCTATATATGCTCTGTGCATTTCAAATGCATGCAACCACAGACAGAACCAGGCCACACAGCTTTAAATAAAACATCAGCAGCAGAGTTTTGAACACCTAACTAAAGCAGACTTCAGTCCAATGCACTCAGACTATTGCAGTGTTGTGTTGACAACAATTCCAAGTAACATTTGAATTTGAACTGTAATACTGAAGACAAATATGTGAGATACTAGCCGTTCAAGATCAAGCAGAGATCAAACCTTATAAGTGGAGTAAAGCTTCTGTGTAGTTTACCTTGCGTAGCATTCACTTGCAATACATGTGAGTCTAACCCTGTTGTGGCTTAAAAGAAACATTCCTATGTTAAACAGTCCATTACAGTGTTTCTCTCCATGCTATTTTGGGTTTCAATCTGATACATTCTCCCTGTGAGTACCTCAAAGGATTGTATTTCTGCACGGAGGAATTTTGAATTGGCCGACTGGCATCTTGGATTGTAAGGATAGGAGGCCGTACCGGGAAACCCGCTTAATAAATTCCAGATATGATCAAATTCCACTTAATCATTAACAGACATTTATTTATCATTCAATTATGAACAGGTGTTTAATCAAATTAACACATGGGGCAGTTTCTGTAGCTGCGGTTTCACTTTCCAGTGGTGAGGAGCTCTTCTGTCTTCATATGAGCATCAGAAGCCTGAAACAGCGGGTCCCCCGCGGCTCCTTCTGGGAAGTGAATAAATGACGCGGCCGCTCCCCAAAAGACCAGCGGATGTGTCTGGAAGCGGCCCTCGTCCATTAGCGTGACTAATGCCTGGGCCGGGGCTCTGGGACGGCTCTCGTCGGCTTCTTATTTTACGTCCAGCGAACGCAATAAAAGCCAAATGCACTGTGTGAAATCGCTTTGCGCCAGAGCAAGGCCCTGTTTCGCGGCATGACATCACCGCT
Organism: Sprattus sprattus; assembly: GCF_963457725.1. Lineage (NCBI taxonomy): Eukaryota > Metazoa > Chordata > Actinopteri > Clupeiformes > Clupeidae > Sprattus > Sprattus sprattus. The sequence continues at coordinate 66,888,189 of NC_137920.1, forward strand.
AACCTGTCCCCTGTGTGTGAATCAATGAGGCGCATTCATAAATGTAGATCTGTGTCCAGCTCCCTGCTGTGAGACCGGTGATCATCTGACTGCCTCGCTCTGTCCTGAGAGAGTTATAGAGCTGAGGACCACAACATTGCATGGGCCTACTTATGGACAGCAATACAGAGAGAAATATAACTCTACAACCCAAAAGAGAGACAGGTACAACTGCACAAGTAACTTTGCAAAGTAAATTTGCAAGAGTTAGCATGTAGTAGACTGACATGTGATTATAATCAGCCTTTTATCATAAAGAGATAATATGAAAAACATGTAATTCATGGCTGTTAGAAACAAACCAACTGACTTGAGACAAAGACATCTGCATGTAACTTTCTGTGTCCCTGACAGATGATGTTGAGTGCTTTTTTTTAGGGATGGACAGACAATGACAGCCAAGAGAGGATGAGTGGAATAATGGAGGTACAGAGGGAGACTGGAGAGAGCTGGAGAAAGATTGATGAGAGGAGAGGAGGAAACGGGGAAACGACAGCTGATGACATTGCGGCCCCCCCTTAAACTGACGATGACGTCCTGCCTGGCGACTCTCAGGGCGTTGTGATTCCCGCTCCCTTCAGCGGTGGCACGGCTGGGAAACAGTAAATCAGATCTCACTCAGCACAATCTGAATGCCTTCATGCCCCCCAACCCCCCCCCCCCCCCCATCCATAACGGTCCGTACGCTAAATAAATCCTCCAGACACAGAACACAGCCTCTTGGAAATGGCAACAGTAAGCTAGAGATGCATTTGTGAAGTGTGATTGCTCAACAGCAGCAGTGGATCACTAAACTTGCCCAGCAAGTGACAGAGTATAAAGCCCTAACGCTGATTATTATAATTACACAATCTGGAACACATGAGCATACAGAACACACTAGGCTTTTATCATCTGTCCATTTATTAAGTCCAAGGTGTGAAATTGTACCCATCCTTAAACCTTTAAGAGTAAAGAATGCTAATGATACTTTGAAGTCCAGAATGTCACGGAGTCTGCTGGTACAAAAAGTGCAAATAAGGTTGTGGAGAATCATCATGTCCATGATAATTAAAAATGCAATCTTGAAAAGTTAGAATCGAATAGCTGGGCAAATTCAATAAGGAGAATGGGATGTTTAATGCTGAGGCGAACTGTTGCCTGTTCCGTTAGCATAACAGGAAGGCTGTGTCAAAAATGTGTGACTAAATAATCTAAGCCAACTGATGCAAAATGTAATGGGTGGCCTTAGTTTGTGTAAACTACCAACTGGTTACTTTGGTGGTGTAGCCTGTAACAGAAGAACGACCTGACACGACATGTCACAACATTTAACAAGAGCATGATGCCGGATCAGGACGGACGTTTCAGAGTTGGAGCGGCGTCAATATCTATAAGCACTAGGAGCAAAAACGGGTGGAATAAGACTAAAACTTAAAATGTACTTTAGAGAAGCACTACATGGGAGCAATCACACTAATAATATTCAACACAAGAGGGGTCCAGAAGCTGTATGGGTGAGAAAGGAAAGAAAGGAAGAGAGGACATCCAAAGTGCACTTTACAGTTAACAGAAAGTGACGTGTGTCATTTACTAGGACTCTTACATGACCTCTTTTCTGCACCTTTGAGAGGTATTATATGCATGTCACCTGATACTTGGCATTTTGAGCGAATGTGAATTGCCAGTAGTTTGCAGCCGGCCAAATACAGCTAATGAGAACGGCCAACATCAACAGGCCTGCCCCTCTGAAAAGAGCATATTACACCTTAGTCTGCTGCTTCATTACAAATGCATTCAACAGCCTTTGCATTTTGCAAGTTGCAATTTGATTTATAAATACATAATCATATGTAAAAACATTCATTCAATAATTAACCCCACTTCAGGGCAGTTCTTTCTCCCTTCCTGAAACTATATTAAATCATTACACATTAAATGACCTCATTCTGTAACTGAATTACTGCCGCATCTATTAAATCTGACCATTCTGATGGGACTATAGATTTCAGACCACAGTAGGAGGTGCCTGGCAGGACAGACCCCACTGTTTAACGGAGTGCAGAGCACCATAGGAGGGACCCCACTAGGCTGAATCAGAGTGCTTTGACCCTCTTTATGGATGACAGATGTATAACGATGGCAGCGCCTCACTCCGCAGGGGTGGTATCTCAGATGGCACTCGAACACAACAGGCTGGCACAGCTGGTACTGTGGTTTGACCTCTGCAGTGCAGGGGGGAGGGCAGCAGGGGTGGTGGTGGTGGTGGTGGGGTTGGGGGTAAATGTACCACTCTACATTCCCTGGCACTCAGCACCCACCTCCACCCCCACGCTGTTCCAGGAAGTTCCACAAGGGACGGCCTAATGTTTTCCAGTCATGTGGATATACGTGTGTGTGTGTGTGTGTATGTTGGTGGTGGTGGTGGGGTGGTATGTGTCAAAAACAGCCACAGCCTTTCTGTCATGGCTTCCTGTTGTCCAGAACACGCGCCGGGTGAGATGGGCACGCACAGGATAACACAGGCAGACAGAGTGGCTTGGCACTGGCATTCCTGTCCGCTTCCTCTTATGGAAGAGGAAAAAAAGGGAAAGGAATTTCCATATGCGTCACAGTGCTGCTGATGCACAGTGGCAAGAGACTAGGAGCAGTCCCCAAGAATCAGCATAATGCCACCATATACAGTACATGGAATAACAATGATATATTCAAAGACACGAATACAGCTATGTACACCCAGGGGTGCCATCTGAAGAATACTAAGCTTCAATTGCTTTTTTCAGTCTGCATGGACAGATAATAAAATGAGGCTAACAACCTAAAGGTCATCTCCAGCTCCAGTTTGGGTTTGGTAAAATGATAAGCACATATGTAGAGTGGGATAGTGGAAAACTGGAAACTCCTCTAGTCATCTCTCCCCCTCACATCCCCTCATTGTTCCCTGAACCCCGTCACTCCTTCAGGGCTCCAGCCAAGACTAAATCTGCCAGGCTCAGCCTTCAATCCCAAAGCCGCCATCAGAAAAAAATATTAAATACAAAAACATTTAAAAAAAAAAAAATCAGTAAATGACATCATGTGGAGGAGGCTGTAGAGTACTTGCGCTGCGAGAGTGCAGCTCTCATTGACTGTGCAGTGATTTAGAGCCGATGTTACCAGATACATTTAATGGCTGCGGCAGCCGGGAAGGGGGGGTATAGGAGGAGAAACGCGTAATGCAGGCCTGGAGACTGAGACTCGCCTCCTCCGTCTCCGCACTGGAATAAGTCACGGCAGACTCAGAGTGGATGGGAACCTGATTTGTGTAAAGAGTGGACCAGTTTAATTAGGCATTGCTGTGGATTGAAGAGGGGGATAAATCATTTTAATGATAAAAGCTCAAATGAAATACACAAGAGGAAAGCAAAGATCAGATTCCACTCAGAACAGCACCACAGAGGTCCATACACCTCCCAACTAACCTTACACAGCTTTACCCAAAAGCTGACAGATGTCTGTTTGTAACAGATAAGGATTTAGCCTATATCCAATTGTATGGAAATAAGAAAATATGTTGAACTTGTGCTGTGTCTGATTGTATTGTGAGTTCTGTGCTTTGATGTGGCTCTGGCTCAAGCGTTTGAAAGCAGCATACCGATCCCCTGTGCAATCACATAATGGCCCAATCGCTCTGCCCAAGAACACAACATTCCTTGACCAATCACCAGTCAAGATGTCACCCCAGTGAATGAGTCAGCCCTCTTTTCCCGCTGACTTTACTTAACGACCGGGCACTTTATAACCCCCCCCCCCACCACCACCACCCCTGGGATTTACAGTTCACTGCTAGCCTGCACACATTCACTCTTCTTTACCCACGCATTACGTATCCATAGTTTCATACTTCGGTTCCCCCAGAGAAAAAGGACATGACGACAGCTATGCTGTGGCAGATTCCACAGACTCAGTTGACCTGACGACAAAAGTCCCTATACGACCAGCCGTGGCTTCAGGATTTGATTTTAGCCTGATAAAGCGTTGTTGCTTATCGCAGACTACTATGGCTAGAGGTAAAACGGTTCTGCCTGACAAATGCACGCCGAGTGAAAACACAAAAGTAAATCATTCTCAGCACTTCCACTCTACGAGTGTTTCACATACATCTCCTTCACTATCTGTGGTGAGTTGACAGTGAGAAAAGTAACTGTTGCATACCTAAATTATATTCCTGACTAATATGATAGATAGTAGAGGCTGGCACCACAAACCCATGATATGGACAGAGGACATACCTTATCCTGACCTTTCAGTTACAACCCTGCATCATCATGGTGCCACATCCCGAGTACACAAACTCAGACACCATGCCTAGCCTCATCAATAAGTAACAGCCTACAATTAAACAAGATCATTACAGATACGGCACTACGAGGCGATCAAATCCCATCAAACATTTAATTATCAGCATTAGCTAAATGTGGTTTGGTCACATACACTGCCCCAGCTGTGTGTATCACTTATCCTTTTATAACTTATTTACAACAACAAAGTGACTATTGGTACGGATTTCTCTGGCAGTAACACTAGCACTATTGGTACGGAATTCCGTGGCGACAAGATGGGCACTTCTGCTATGGATCACTGCTGTGTCAACAATTTCTGAAAAGTCTGCGCCCTCTGATGTTCAAGCATATTGGTGGTCATACCTTTAATCAATTTACTGACTAACTATAAAGCCTACACTGCCGTAAGGGGGCCATTGTGGTGTGCCTTGGAGAAACGCTAGTGACCAGTCCAGTGCCTTTCTGTCTTCCATGTCAACTAAGCGTTGTATTAGGACTCACCACAGCAAGGGAGAAAACTGTTCTTTTGAACCTTTCCGCTGACAAACACCCTGTGAATGGGAATGGGAATAAACCATACGGAGAGAAATCTATGGAAAACGAATCTGTGTCAACAGCTTATATACGACCGGCATGGAAAAAACATTTTGGACTGATAATATTCAAACTGTTGGTATGGAATTCCATATCCATAGCAGTTGTCATCAAACAAACCCAGGGACGGTTTAGATGTGGATATTTCCGATACATTAAAGTCCAGAGAACAATTTGATTGGCTGGTCACCATAATGTGTCTGACAATCACAGAAAACAAAACATGATTGGATTGAAAATAGAGATTTGTGTGTGTGTGTGTGCAAGAGACAGAGAGAGAGGGATAGCTGCACCTTTCTTCCCTGTTAAAATGCAGTCAGTTTTAAATGCACAAAGATGTTAACCTATGTAGCCTATATTCATTTGTATAAAATGTTCAAATGCATCAAGTATATCGACATTTTCGATTTCCGTCAAGCCCTACGGTAACCTATCATACATAACCAACTTACAGTCGGTAGAGTGATGCATGAAGTTCTTAGCTCCAGGCCATGTTTTGTTCTTAACACAGCTGCTGCCTAACTGTTGATTTGGCATTTGATCCGGACAGGCTAATGCTGACCAGATTTGTTTGGCTATACTTCTGCATAGCATGTATTCTGAGGTCTGCATTGCTGAGGTTATTTGAAAATACAGCTAGTCAGTCCATGTTCTGAGTCTGAGCTGAAGAGGTGGCCTGTGGGGTGGAAGAGCGCGGGGCTGAGCTTTTGTTTGATGTGCGTTCATCATGCTCTCACATCAGTGTCTATGGATACAGCGATCAGCCACGCTCATCTGTGGCAGTGTGCGAGATCTGAAGATAAATGCGTGCAAAAATAAGGTCAGATAGAACAAGGGAAAGCGTTTGTTTGGCTTGGATCAGATATTGGACAATTTCCTAAAAGCTTGTAAGCATTCAAGGCTGAAAAGCAATAATTTCCTGTGCCACGGCGCTTTAAATCCTTGCACAAAAACCCCACACCGCAACCAAAGGCTGTTCATATTCTCTCCTCTCGTGTTTTGTTACAACTAAAGACAACCAAACACAGCAGTATTCTTCAGTATTCTGAATAATGCATTTTCAGCGCTGTTTGCATTGAGACCATGTTTGAAGTAGTCTTTCCTGATGGTGTCTAATGCGGACCTATATGGAATGGCTTGAGTACTACACTGGGATGTTATGTTACCTCAGTTTCACCTCATGAGCTGTGGAAATGTAATTTAAAACCTGACAAGGTCCTATGGTAATACTGTATACTTGTTAGTTACATATGAACAGCCGTCTCATGGCATCATTTCAACTGCTTTGAAAATATAATGTCATATAAAGCCACAAACTAGTTGTGGGCATTAGACCACGAGAACATCAATGATCAGAGGATTTGGGGTAATGCTCCCCATTACACAAGAGGACAAGAGGTGACTGTGGAGTAAACATCAAAGAGATGACTATCAGCTGACTGAGTCGATATCTCACTGGCCAAATTACCCTGAGAGAAAGCCAAAGTGAAAGAGTTGACAGAAAGGGCTCGATCGCGTCTTGCTGCACTATTTTTCCACAAAGTACAGACCAACTAACTCGTTCTTCGCTGCAATAGGAGAGTGTATTTTGAGGGAATTGTTCTCCTCAACCCACCAACCTTTGAAGAACACTCTGAAGAGGGATGGTTGGTAACCCACAAGGCCACACTGGTAAATGTCAGGTTCTTGTTCGACATGAAGACAATTAAACCATTTCACTTCAGATGCAACATTACTGGGAATTTGGAGCACGAATGAACTATTTACCACAAGATAAACGTTTTGTGTGAGTTTGATTTGTTATGCGTGCTGACAAAAGCCCCTTTCTAGGCCATTTCTCATAAAGACTGCTTCTCATATAACTTGGATTTGAGGAGGTATCTATTCTGAGATTAAGCATCTGTCATCCCCCTGGGAACCCAGCAGAGATAAAGCCTTAATTAGAAGCTCCAACACTGAACCGGAGACAGCCTTACCAATGAAGCACTTAAAGGGTCCTGAGATCGTCACGCTGTGACCTCCACTCCTTTATTCTCTTCCTCTCTCTCTTGCTCTCCGTCATGGTCAACAAACAAACCCAGCAAAATACTCATAACATGAAAAGGTATTAAAACAGATGCCCGTTTCACGGGGGCGTTGCTGTGTACCCCCTTTCTCCAAGGCAAACATCATAATCGGGGTGGAGTTGCGTTTCTCTGTTTACTGTGAAAGCAATGGTACAATCCTATGACTCCCTACAGGCCAACGCGCGGTTCTGAGAGACGACATGACAAACAAACAGCCTGTCTCTGCCTGCAACAGGCCAAGGGTCATCTCACTGAGCCCACACCGGACGAGATTACCGAGTGTTTACAGTCGGAACCATTTGTGTCCGTGTGTGTCTCAGACAGACACAAACATACGGTTGAAACTTTGCTAAGACTGCAGTGTAAGCGATGGTCTGGAAGTATTTTGCTGGTTTATTTTTGGGCGTGTGTTTGAGAAACAGAGCCACGGCTGAACAGCAGTGGACAGACTTGTAATATTTGGGTTTCGTGATCAAAGAGGTATCATGTTTGTGTCCAGACTGACGCAACTGTCTTTCTGACACACAAACACACGCACACACACACACACACACACACACACACACACACACACACACACACACACACACACACACACACACACACACACACACACACACACACACACACACACACACACACACACACAAGCAACAGAAGAGGGCAAATTCAAATATGACACACCTGTCCTGGGCACACAGTGCACATAAAGGAGTGTCTGTTTACTAATAGCCGTTTCTTTCTTATCAGGTATTGGCAGGCTTGACCCTCAGTCATAGAGGGACAACCCAGGAGAGATACTCCTGCTGCTCGACTTCAATGAGACGGCACAAAAGCAATCTACTGACGGGAGACTTCCATCCTCTGTCCATCCTGTACTGTCTGCTTTTGAGGAGGTTTCAATTCAATTTTATTTATTTAATTTATAAAATATAAAATTGTATTTATTTAATGCCAATCAGAACCTCTGAACCTGGTACAATTAATCTCCCAATGCAATTCAGAGGGACAGTAATCACTTGGCCATGTAGCAGAACGCTTTTTCCATAAAACAACTCACCCCAGAATAACCAGTCAATGTAGAAAAACCACATTGGTTAACAGTACGTCGTCCAATCAAAACACTTGGTCTTGGCTGGTGCTTGTTTATTGGTCCATCAGCTCCGCTAGAGTGCCTTGTAACCAACGAGACACCCAGTGGTGGCAGCATCTGAGGGAAGGCGATGGGAATCATGCTGCCTGGGAACAGGCCCCACAGGGCAGCATTACGCAGGGACCATTCCTTTGCAGGTGATCGCTCTGCATTACTGGCTCAGTTCATCTCAACCTAATGCATGACTGAAGCCCTGCTTGACTGCTGTGAGCTTGTGAGCATTCCAAAACAGACACAAACACACATCAGCATCCACATATATTCTGTGCTATGGGTTGGCAACACACTGATGTAAATTCTCCTGCCATATCCTGGAGGTCTAAGAAACAGAGACCAAGTGAAACTAAAAGTACCCAGACTCAGGTTCTGTTTCTTTTCTTTTCGAGCAGAACTGTGTTTCCAAGCAGATATAATCCTTCTGGAGAATGGTCTGTATTATTACATTCTGATTGCTGGAGATGTCCGGTCTTCTGGGTTGAGAGATCTTTTTCCATTGGCCCTGCGTATCTCCAGCAAAAAGCTCCTGCCGTGAGGCGTATCAGCCCCCCCTCCCACCCCCTCCTCAATCCAACTCCTGATGCCTGAGAGCGAGTAGTGAAAACAAACAGGCCTGTTGTTCCAGTGAGTAACACTGTTATTGCTGCAGTGCTATCACCACTCACTCACACATTATCAAAACCATAGCCCCCCCCCCGCCCTCCCCAAGTGTCCTGGCAGCTTTCTGCCGCATTACCCAAACCACTAAACATTTGGGCAAGGCTCAGCCACCACGAGGCCTCAGTGGTTTTCTATCCTTTTTTGAGCATGAAAGAGGAAAATGCACCATCTCTCCCTCTCTCTTTCCCCCCTCTCTTTCACCCTTGCTTGTTCCCCACACCCTCGCTGTCTCTGGCCGCCTCACTCACCCACCTCACTGGACAAACATCTCACAATGGGTTGGGTCTCTTTCTCCAGACAAGCTGAAAATAGGCCCACTGTGCAGCCATATTTCAGTGATAAGGTCATCTGGGTATCTGCTGGAGGTGGGCGCCGTGCCATCCTTCCCTTGGCAACAGGGTAACAGAGTCCTGATACAGACCAAAATATGACTTCTTGGCTGAGAGGAAACTCCTGATATTTCTGAAGTAATGACACAATGAAATGTAAAAACGTTTTGTTCTGACAGTTCCCTTGATTGCAGAACCATATTTCTCTGTGTACTGTCTGTGGTTCTTCTGGCTGCGATATCTACCATTCAGCTTTCGAACAGGGAAATGATTCACGTTGTTGGAGTGCTACGTGACGACGAAAGCAACAGCTGACATTTTCTGTTAGAGGTGTTAGTTCCCATCTCCTTTATTCCCAGCTTGCTTTGTCACTTGTGGAATCTTGCAGTGAAGGTGAGCCAAGTCTTAGCTTTGAAATTAAAACTGATGTGAGAGACAGCACAGGCTAAAAGTCCAGTGGATCAGTCCAGAACAAGACTAACCATGAAGTTTGACAGGGAGTCAGAAAAACACATTAAACATGCCAACATCTTTAAATAAACAATACCCACATATTATTACCTTTTTTAGCACTTAGCTACTGAATTTTACAGAGCACTGGCACCGGTTACATCAAATTTCCCATCCTTCTTTTAATGCTTTAAAATCAATGATGTTGCCTTTGTGACCCGTCTTCTCAAGTACTTCAACATCAGGATAGTGGACGAAGAAAACATCACCCATTGAATAATCGATTCTTATTACATTACGGAAACCCACTCCATAACTAGACGCGGCTGGGGCATCAGTGTAATAAACAAGCGTGTGGCAGATCCATTAACATCTCACCATCTGCTCAGCTCAGACTTCCTCCCGGTCTTTCCGGGCCTCGCCAGAGCAGGGCTTTGGAGGCAGCACCCCTAGTCCTCTCCACGCTCCGGAGCGCCTCGTCTGAGTGTGATGGATTGCTGTGCTAACGATTTCCTCTGATGGATGAGGCTCATAATTGCAGTGGAATTCAGCATTCATAAACTTACACTCCAAAGATGATTACCTGGATTACTGGAAGGCCACCTTGATGCGGTCTTCAAATGACCCTGGCTCTAATAAAGGAATTGATTTGCACTGGCAAAGGACTCATCAATCCTGCAAATATGTTCATCCGTTTTAAATTCACAAACCACAGGATTCCTGAGACAGAGACTGATGTGAGCACCAAAACAGCAAAAAAGGTCCACAGATAACAAGTCATACCAGCTTTCCCATCCCATCCAGACAGACTAAACCTAAACCTAATCTCAAACCAATCTGATTAACCTTGTCAATCCCCATTTTAAGATGTACTCACAAAAATCTGAGTGGTTTTCAGGTAACCTAGACAACGGCACGTTACTGAGGCCATCTCAGTTTGTTAGAGGGAGAGTTTGTTGATGTCTCTGGTTTAAAGATGGTCAGTGTCTGATCTCAGAGTCTGACAGAGTCTCAGTGTGTGTGTAAGTGTGTGTGACGGGAAGGCTGTGACAGGAGACAGATGAGGCGCAGGTGGGCCCTGGAGTCCTCTCCTCATGTGAACTGGACAATCTCGCCCATCACCGCAAAGTCCCTTCTGACAGCAGGAAGTGACACTGCTTCGAGAAGACTGAGGAGATGAGGGATTATTTCCAGATGTTCTTGCGCGGTGTCACTCTCAAAGCCCCTTGTGCGCGTAGCAGTGCAAGGGCACGCAGCGCCACGTGAATGTTCATGGATGGGGGAGTTCACTAATGAAAGAATCATCAAAAGGAGTACAGAAATCTGCCAGGCAACCAAGAGACAGTCATCCATAGTTCATTTCTTGGTAAACTACTGGGGAAAACATTCAGAATGAATCGCTTCCTGAGCGCAAACATAACATCTGCTTCTTTTATACACGGCAAACATAAACAAAGATTTCCCCACACATTCTGTAGGCATTACTTGGGCTGGCCTCCAAGGTCCATTTTACCAGTGCAAACCTTTTCTCCTCCTGTTGCAGCAGGAAGCCGCAATCCCACCAAGACATTTTACACCAGGCAGAAACCATAAATGCAAAAAGGATCATAAACACATGATCACTATAGCCACCACTGAGTCACACTGGTTGGCCTGCGTGTGGCAAAAGAGCAAAGGAGTGTTGCGAAAGATTATATGGGTATTATTATGGGTGTGTGGGTGTGTGTGTTTGTGTATATGTTTGTGTGTGTGTGTATGTTTGTCTGTGTTTGTGTGTCTGTGTGTGTTTGTGTGTGTGTGTGCATAGGATGGAGTTAATCTTTTGTTTAATACAGTTGCCACAGAGGGCCTGCTGTGTTATCTCAAAGAGTGCATATGCACACACACACACACACACACACACACACACTCTCTCTCTCACACTCCGACATGATGAGTCTTTTATACCAGGAAGCCTGATAAGAGTTTGACAGTGCCACAGTGGCCCACTGCCGTGCTCTCCTCTCCCTGCCAAAACACACACAGAGACCTCATTCACCGCCCACAGATGTGCCAAATGCTGCCAGACCACTGAACACAGTTATACACAGAGCCCAGAGAATCCATATGTAGAGCTAAAAGACAGACTGACCAATGCAGCTACGGCAGACCAGGAGAACACTGAAACACAAAGAGTGGATAGCCTGTGCTATTGCTTTGTGATAAGGTTTGCTTATTTACGATACAGGACTATTGTTTCTCCAAAAACATGGAGAAGCGGACACATGTGGACGAAGAAAAAGGACATGCAGTGTAAAAAAAGAGACAAGGTGATAGAGAGAACTGACTTCCTTGTTTTGAATATAACTCAAAAAGGCTGTGAAATGTTAGAGGAAGACTTTGTAATGGAAATGAGACAGTGTGAGGGAGTTTTATCCCTCAGTCAGCACGGAGCCTGTGGAGTCATTGTGATCAGCAGCAGAGCCTCCTCAGGTCCAAGGAGCCCCATTCCTCCACTCTCACCCTGCTCCTGCTCTCTCACTGAGCGATGAAAGCCTGAGGAGCTAAACCCTTACTCAGCACTTTGCATGTCTCAACATACGAGGACGTGTTCCATTAGTTTACCACGCTCGAGACGCGCCTCAGCGGAACGGCCAGGAATGCCTGTCGCCATCAATCACGCTGAAGAAAAGACGGAAATAACAATCTTCATCTTTTCTCACAAGTGCAGCCTGAAGGATGTTACTCAACATACTGGGTCATTAGTGCGAAGCTGTATGGTCTGACTAAACATTTCAGATACCAGTTTCCTGACAGTCTGTACACAATGGTAATGATGAAGAATGACCAAGGGAACACGTTCACAATGAAAACCCATCTGTTATCAAGCAGCGACAACGGACAGACCCTCTTGGCGTCCTGTCAGACATAAACATTAACTTACTGTAAATGCATGAAAGGAGGTGTGGGAGACAAAGAGAGACAGAGAAACCGGCACGAAAAGAGAGACCGAGAAAGAGAGAGGGAGCCAGAGAGGAGGGGAGAGAGAGACAGAGAGAGACAGAGACAGGGACAGAGACAGAGACAGAGACAGAGACAGAGACAGAGACAGGGAAAGAGACAGAGACAGAGACAGACAGAGACAGAGACAGGGACAGGGACAGAGACAGAGACAGAGACAGAGACAGAGACAGAGACAGAGACAGACAGTCTACCCCAATGCCAAACTCCCATGCTCGTGTGAAGGCAGACCTGGCTCCTGCTCCTCGGCTCTCCCTGCTTGGTTGCCCATGGCTCTGGGTGCGCTCCGCTGCTCAGCTCTGGTCTCCCGTCTCACGAGGGCTCAGTTTAATCCATCAGCCACGGGCGGCTTGGGACCCAGACCCAGGTGGGCACAGCAGAGCGGAGACCGCCGCCACACACACACGCACGCTCCGCTCTCGCGCCGGCTCCACGGAGAACCAGGAACGGCAATCTGCCCTACTGTGCTTCCTTTTCTTTCTGTGTCCTTCCTGAGCTGTCCTTCCTGGAGAAGTCGGTGAAACCGGTGAACCAGCAGTAACCTGGGCGGTGTTTGGTTGGGTGACAGGTAGTGTTTGTGTGTGTGTGTGTGTGTGTGTGTGTGTGTGTGTGTGAGAGAGAGCTGGGGTCCCCCGTTGGCTGAGTCCAGGCTGTTGAGATGCTGGTGACAGTGACAAACTGAGACTGACGGGTGGCAGTGGCAGCAACAGCAGCAACAACAGCAACAGTAACAGCAGTGACAGAGGCAGCAATGTGGGCTTCATCAGACTCTGTTCTGCTCTAATCAGTATTCACTTGGGGGAGTGGCCACCAGCTCACACACACACGCATGCACGGTACACAGACACACACACACACACACACACACACACACACCCGGCACTGATGGACTCACTGCCACTCCTCTCCTGACTGCTCCTCCTCTTTCTGTTCCTCTTAAGGCTTTTATTTCGCTAGCCCGCTGCAGAGACACGCTAACTCTACAGCAGACTCTCTGTCTTTGGGAGGGCAATCTCCTCCAACTTCCCCACTCAGAGAACAGAGAGCAGATGAAAAAAGGGAGAGAGCGAGGAGGAAAGTGGGGGTAAGTAAGTACGGCACAGAGACGGGAAGGGAGGGAAAGGGGGCGTCCGCTAAGTCTCCTTTGGCAGGCTCTAACAGTGGACTGCTCTCTTTTCTTTTCTTTCTTCACTGTCTCCATCCATCCCTCTATCCAGCCATCCGTCCTTCCAGATGTGAAGAGACCATTCTGATGAACTCTCTTCCCTCTGCTCAAATGCATGCACACAAACACAACCACAACCACACACAACCACACACACACACACACACACACACACACACACACACACACGTCTATGTCAATACAAACACACCCCTCCCGTCTGCATTCAGCCACGCCAGCCAGTGTGTTTTTTTAAGCAACTTAGTTGCATTACTGATGCAGAGGGGTGGGTGTGTTTATACCCTTCTCCCCATGGCCGCCCCCAGCAGGAGGTAAAAGGGAGGGGGGCTGCTGAGAGGAGAGCTTGTGTTTTTCCCTGCTCATTCACAATGTATGCATCTGTGAAATATTTATAGCCATAAAAGCCACGCACCAAAACTGAAGACTGAAGTACACGAATGTGTCATCTTCCCTCCATCAACCACCCTTCCTTACTTAACAATTAGGGAATATCACCAACACACTCTCTCTCTCTCTCTCTCTCTCTCTCTCCCTCTCTCTCTCTCTCTTTCAGCCATATTTTTATACTCCCTCTCTTCCTCCTCTCAGTCTCCTTCTCCTTCCATGCTCCTGTTAACGCAGCCTCAGAGCCTCCGTGCACAGCGTGAGCCCCGTTTTAATCCCATTAAGGCTGTGTGGAAGCTTTCTTCCCCTACAGAAGAGTTATGCTGCCTCCTTCCCTTAGCCAGGCTGGCTGCTCTCCCTCATTACAGCTGGACCATCCTCACTCCCTCATACACACACACACACACAGTTCTTCGTAGAGGTATTTCCTATATAGAATAGTGAGGCGAGACAATGAAATAAGAGAGAGAGAGAGAGAGAGAGAGAGAGAGAGAGAGAGAGAGAGAGAGAGAGGAGAGAGAGAGAGAGAGAGAGAGAGAGAGAGAGGGAGAGAGAGTGTTGGTGAGATGAGTGGGACTGGGATCGAAAATGATGGCAAGCCTAACCCAAACTCGGGTCTCCAAGGGTCCTCAGCCTAGAAATGGTCAGCATGCTACTGCTTTCGCCACTGGCCACCCCCCCTACCCCCGCCCGCCGGATAGGTGTTTCAGGCAGTAGTTGAGTTTAACAAAACTCTGATAACATACATTTTTGTCCACGTCAGCACATGTGCTGATATAACCAAAACCATGACCTTCTGAGAAGTTGAGCTACAGAAGCAGTTCAATTCACCTTGGGGTGAGCGAAGCACGGGTGCACTGTGTGTCCTTGGTGAAAGCATTGTTTGTCTAAGATCTCTGCAGGGATTAGGTCGCATGGGGGTCATGCCAGCAGCTGAGTGCCGATGCTTGTGCTCACACCAGTGCGGTGTACCTGCTGGTGGATGTGCGCCCTCGAGTGTCTGTCGGCGACTGCGTGTCACGGCTGACTGCCCATTGAGGTCAGGCTGTCCCAGCGGGACTCCAAGTGGCCCCATGTGTTCACCCCAGGAGGGGTGGTTGAAGGACGGGGGTGTAGAGGGGTTCCACAGGGCTGTCTGCCCTTTGGAACGGAATGCACCCATCATCCTCTGGGGTGGGGGTGGGGGTGGGGCGACTGCTGTCTGGGCACGTTCCCGTCACCCCAGCTCCAACAAACCTCTCCTCCTCCCCTCTTCCCTCTCTTCCTCACTCCTCCCCTCTTCCCTCTCCTCCTCACCTCTTTCCCTCTTCCCTCCTCTCCTCCTCACCCCTCGCCATCGCCCCTCCTCTCTCCTCCTCACTCCTCCCCTCCTGCTGCGGCTGCCTCGGCTCCTCATCCCTCACAATGACAGGAGGCTGCAGGATGGTTCTGACATAAACATCCTTCATCTCAAACTCAGGGGGCTGCACAGGCACACACAACCAGGCATGATCTCTCTCTCTCTCTCTCTCTCTCTGTCCCTCCTGACAGATGACTGTTTTTGACTAAGCTTTAATAATTCTGATGATGGGTTGCAAATCAGCAAAAAGATGAAGCATCCCTCTTCCCCGCCCCGAGGCCGGAAGCAATCTCTCAGAGAAATCCATATGATCTGTGATGTGGAACAACTGTCCTTCCCTAAGTTATAACCAGCTGGCAAAAAATAAACAAAAGAGTTTTGGCACGAGCATCGTGCTTTCAGCTATAACTTCTCTGCACATAAAAGTGCCACATGATCTGGATGGCTAGAGGACACAACCCCTGACTTCAGTCCCGATAAAATGCTTTCGTGATTTACAACTCTTCGGACAGGTGTCAGAGGAGCCCCCCCGCGCTCTGCCACCCCATAATGAGATGTCACATGCGGGAAAGGCTGGGCACTGTCGGCATGGTGACCTGCCTTCTCAACCGACGCCTGAATCACTGACCTCATAGATGTGAATGACTAACTCCTGATGACAAGCTCTTCCTGAGCACGCTAACAATTAGGCCGTGGCAAACTAGTGACACCAGAAGCTGTGCCAGCACTTCATTCAGTTGTTCAGAGGACAGGTGGCTGACACCAAAAGAAGTGCTTCCCACGCATCGTCTTATGCCTGAACGTGATAACTGCTTAGTCATATATGTAATAAATTTAAAAAAACTACATTTAAAGGCAGGCCGCACTCTATATTAACCATCACAATTTTACTCCCGAAAGTGTGTAAAATACTGCAATAACATTTCAAGTTCTGGGCAAAACCATAGCTGGCACTTTCTCAGACAAATGATCAGAAACTTTCCCACGTGAGTGTCAAGCTGCCTCAATCCACACGTGGGCCGAGAGAGAGAGATAGAGAGAGAGAGAGAGGAAGAGAGAGAGAGGGAGAGAGAGGAAGAGAGAGAGAGAGAGGGAGAGAGAGGCAGAGAGTGAGAGAGAGAGAGAGAGAGAGAGAGAGAGGAAGAGAGAGAGAGGGAGAGAGAGAGAGAGAGAGAGAGAGAGAGTGAGAGAGAGAGAGAGAGGAAGAGAGAGAGAGTGAGGGAGAGAGAGAGAGAGTGAGGGAGAGAGAGAGGCAGAGAGGGAGGGAGAGTGAGAGAGAGAGAGAGAGGGAGAGAGAGAGAGAGAGAAAGGGGCGTGACTGGTGTGGCTCCACCTGTGAGAAAGGCCTCTGGGAGAGCCTGCTGGAAGAGAGCTATTTATAGGAGAGTGAGCCAGTGAGCACACACCCACAGCAGCCTCCACTCCGCTCCTCTCGCTTCGCTGGAGATCCTCCCCAGTGGGCCAGAAGCTCCACTTAAATATTGATGAGGTCCTCAAGTAAGAGGAGTGGTCACAGTAGTCCTTTAACCCCTAGACGGACAGGTTTGTTAGACTGACTGTAAAGGGTGGTCAATCTCTCTAGCAATCGCTCAGTCTCGATATGCATTAGAATCCTTCCACCACTGGTGGATTAGACCTCCCAGGTCCTGTAAGCCGGTACAGCACATCTCAATGCATGTGAGTGCATGCATACTGTTCCAGCAGTTTCACAACATATCATTTGCATTCAAGTCTTTGATCTGCTATATACATTAATGAATGTATTAATGAATATAAAATCTGATGCTGTGTGTGTGTGTGTCTTTGAGAGAGAAAGGAGGGAGGGAGAGAAAGAGAGCAGATGCAGCAACAATTTCAGAATATTTTAATAGCTCTGAAATCTGAAACAAACTGCAACATCCACCGTTTTACATCAGTACTATTTCAATCTACAAAAGAAGTGTATGTCTGAGAGAGAAAGAAATAGAAAGATACAGAGTCTGTCTGTATGTCTGTCTGTCTGTCTGTGTGTAAAAATAAAAGTAATACTGAAAAGTGCCAAACACATCTCAGAGAGACAGAGGATCAGCCCAGTCTTATCTGGGTCCACACCACAGCATGTGGCACGTGCTGGCTGGTGCCTGCTGCTTCGCACAGCAGACATAGGCAGTGGAATGGCCCATCCATCAGCTTACACAAACCAATTTACAGCCAGAGTGCAGCCGGAGAGGAAATATCTTTGAATTATCTGCCTGGCTCTGGCCTGTTTGGAGTCAGCTAAGGGTTTTTTTGGGGGGGGGGTGGGGTTGGGTGAGGTTGGGTGTTGGGGTGGGTGGGGGAGGTGGGGTTGGGTGAGGTTGGGTGTTGGGGTGGGGGGGGGAGGTGGGGTTGGGTGAGGTTGGGTGTTGGGGTGGGGGGGGGAGGTGGGGTTGGGTGAGGTTGGGTGTTGGGGTGGGTGGGGCATGTGGCGATGGGCAGCGAGATGTGCTGATGTGACTTGGACTTTTTCAATCAGGGCATTTGAGGAATGTGGGAGTGATGCGAATGCCCAGAGTCTGTGCATGTGTCATGGGATATCACCTCATTTAGGACAGCAGTGCGTTGCACAGCGACGCGGCACGGCTGCGGAGTGATGAGATGCATGAGGTGGGAATTCCCAATACTGAGGTGCTTCCCCACAAAAGGACACATTCCAATGTGGAATGGCGATTCAAAATATGCTACCACTCCCACAAGTGACAGGAAAACAAACCAGTTGGGGCGACTTTAAAGTAATATAAGGAGGACCCATGTACTACCAACACAGGATTAACATTACAAACAGAACTTCATAGCAGAGTTTAGTATACAGATCTGGGCAAAGCAGGTCCTCTCAGTAAAAAAATAAAAAGGGGGGGGGGGGGGGCTGACCCTAGCTCCATAGCAGCCTTTAAAAAAAAGCCATGGCATAACTTGAAGACATCAACAAAAAAATGCCACCCTTAAAAATCCAAGCCCTCTCGCACACCAAATGTCACGACACAACCATCTGAAAATCTCCTCCATCAAAAGAGCATGTGGAGAGTCTAAATGCCAGCCCAAGATTGGGCTTGCTCACAGCCGTCTCCAGACCTGTCACTCAGAAACATCCGTTAAGGGAGGATGTTCTGCCTGAGAGGCGCTTACATCTTGATTAAAATCCACAGTCTGTGGACCTCTGCTAACTTCCACTGAAGTGTGAAGAGTACCAGACTTTCCCTCATTTATTAAAACTAAAAGGTACAATCTGGCATCTGTTCTATTTGAAGTTAAGCTTCATAATAGGAGAAAAAAAAATAATGAGCGCTCTGAACAGCTCTCTTGTACAGGCGCATATCGATTGAATCACTACTAAACATGCAAATAAATTGGCTAGGTTTTCTGATTTACATTCCACTGTGAAAGAAGGATCAGTAAACAGGCACTTCTTCAGACTGTTTTGACAATGTCTTGGTGATTCGGCTGGATTTGTTTGTGTCAGTGTACCGCGTTGTGACTCATCTCCTGGAGCCTAGTGAGATTTCTGTGATCCAGGGACCTTGCAAATAAACAACTGATCAGTGTGTGTGTGTGTGTGTGTGTGTGTGTGTGTGTGTGTGTGTGTGTGTGTATGTGTGTGTGTGTGTGTGTACAAGTGCAGGTTTTAATGAGGTCTGGATAAGCAAACACCCCATTAGCTCAAACCACCAGGCTCAGATGGCCACCAGATCTGAGCACAACAGAACAATTCACCCCAGAACGTACAAAGAGACACAGAGCAGCCGAACACAAACACGGGCGTATGGACACGGGCACCAACCCAAGACTGTTAACACAGGCACTGTCAACATTATTGCCAAATGGGGTGTTTAAAGGCACGAAGCATAAAACCTGGGAGGCTTTACATACATTTCTGACATTTGCCAGACCATTTAAGCGCTTGTAATGCACGTCATGTAATTAGCAGAGGCATTGAGCGTGGATTCTCAGGATTGACAGCACTTATCTGCCTGGGTGAAGATGAACACTTCCTAAGGGGTTGACGCCCTGTGAGCACCAACCGCCACGTGAGGGAGAACCCAACAAACAATACCGCCACACCATACAGGGTGCAGCGGGGTATTCAACGGCAGGCAGCTCCACCCCACGCCTGGTATTCAGCCGTGAGGCCGAACCCAGAAGAGCCGGACATTCCTTCACAACGTGAGGCTAAACACTGCTCACGGAGAACTCACCCATGCCTAACACACACCCTCCTCCTGAAGGGTGAACGTACACTCCAGAAGGACCTCCACAAACATGACGCACACAGAAGGCCTCAACTCTGTGTGCATTCGAGGGAAAATGTTAACCTCTTATACTACATTAATGCAATTTTCACAGACATCCAAAGCATTTGTTCATGTACTGTATGTGTACATGGCAACATTATATAATGTGATAACACCAACAAAACTCTCAATTTACTTAGGACACACAGACATCCTACAATGTTAATCTACATTCTACTTGTGCATTAGACAGGGTTTGGGGTCAGCGATGCATTCCTTGAGATGACAGAATTATCTTCCCTAAATGATTCCTGCCACTGCTTCTCAGTAATTATCCAATAGCAGCCCTACAGCTGGACTACTACATGTTGGCCATAATTATATCTTTCAAGTGGGATTACACTCCACTGCCACAAAGTCAGCTCACATGTGTTTTTCTAACACAATGGCGACCTAGATGTTTGAGAACAGGCGGGTTAGGGGGCGTCAGTCACCATTAAATTACTTCTACCCAATTACTGTTATCAGTGCACCCCCCCCCCCCTACACACACACACACACACACACAGGGGAGAAGGGAAGAACTGCAACAGTCTTTCACCCCTATGATGCTGAAAGAGGATCCATCTCTAGATAAATGTGTCCATCTGTCTTAAGGGCAAGGAGCTAATAGTCTGCCACAGTGATGGAGTAGGTAGTAATATGTGTGTTGCTTTGCTGGACTGTCCCACGCAGTCACCCTTTCACAGGGCTTTACACTGACCCATCACTGAACCTAGTGGTTATCTTCATGAGATATTTCACGATGAAAATGACAAAGGAGGCGTACAAACATGTACACAATGTTCCAGTTCGAAACATTATTTGGATACGTCTATCTCACAAGTATTCCCGTGAGAACAAAAGATGACCCGCCTTCACGAGAGGACAACGGGAAGGCAAACTGATCAAAGTTCACTCCTTCCCATGTCCACACACACTAACTCTGGAAACAAAAAGTCATACTTTCCTTATTATCTAAGACAAAAATGGCCCGCGTTCAAAGAGTTATTTTCAGGATTTGCTAATCAAACAAGCAGTGGCGCTCATCCACCACAGCAGCAGGCGGTTCAAAGCCGTGGAAAATACTCTTCAGAGCGTTCACCTCCTCACCTGAGCGCTGTGAGTCAACCTGCAGCACAGCTGCACAGCAGATATGAAACTGAAGATTGAAAATCCGATTGTTTACAGAAGTGGGGAAAGGAGAATAGGGCTAAAGGCACATCAGCCAAGCAGTGATCAGCTGTGGCCCCCTAGTGGCCGTCGAGGGAATATCTCTCTAAAACATCTAGTTTAAGTTCACAAAGACACTGCAAGGCCCCTTGTTTCTGCAGTCATTTATAACAGATAACCAATAAATAACAGTTTGTGACACCATGGAACAATTAAAGAATAACACGTTAAAACAGACAGGGGCTCAGTGTAGAGCACACTCAGCACCTCTGCTCTGCCAAGTATAATATTTGCTGGGAAAGTGTGGAGGCTGCAGATAAAGAAGGCTGGGCCATACGGCTCCCATGTCATGTCTGGCCCTGGGGTTGACATTTAAAACAGACCTCAGGTGAAATGGGGTGCTTGCCTCCATAGCCAACCACTTTTAAAGGCAATAAAGAAACAATGAAAAAGGAAGGAAGGGTGTATGTGTGTATTTGAGTGTGGGTGTGTGTGTGCCTGCATCTGTATCAGTGTGTGTGTGTGTGTGTGTGTGTGTGTGTGTGTATGTGCACGTGGGTGTTTGTCTTACCTGTGGCGGTGCGTGTTTTGGGGTCAGCCAGATCAGAAATGGCTCCTGACGTGACAGTCTTCCTCATACGGGAACGTGGGAGTTGGCCAAGTGAAGGCTTGACCAGGGCGTCATCGCTGCTCGCTCTCTTCATCTACAGCAAGTACAGAGATCGTATGAATGACGCGACTGGAAGACACCAGACGCACACAGATAATCACCAGTTCATCAGGATCACCAGTCTGGATGCATGCACTGCATCCACACTCATTCCAGTCCCAACGTTTCTGGATTACATCATTTGCAATCCAAATCCATAAAATCGTAGAGTTTACGCATTCAACGATAAGTGAAATGGTAGGAAATGTCCAACACCACTTATGTTTTTGACTAGACTGATAAGCACATTGATCTAAGTAGGCCAAAGATCTTTTTTTTTAGGTACATCAGCAATGGCATATATGTTAGCGTTTACAAAAGACCAGTAGACCAGTAAAAGGACTAAGAAAGTTTAAAGTTCAAATCAGTGTTACCATCCAGGAAATACACACACTTGAGTATATATGTATATATAATGTGAGCCAGGAGCTGGACAGCTATAAGGGCTCTTACCTTGCCAAAGCGCTGGTCAGAGGGCTGGGAGTTGAGGAGGCGGGAGGGCTTCATGGTGTTGGCAGAGAGAGCGGTAGGCACCTGGCTCCTGTCCGAAGCCCCAGCCCTGGCCAGCGGGGCCTTGGTGGCGGCCGCCCCTCTCAACATGGCTCTGTGTGCTCAGTGTCCTCGCTCTGCAGAAGACAGACAGAGGGCAGAACAGAGTCGGTGCTGAGGGACAGGACAAATCTGAAAGTAGCTTTCTATTAAAAGCATCCTCTTGAGGGAACCTACGGTTTTATGAACAGGATATGACTTTGTGCGGTGGAGCAAAATTATACGTGTAATACTGTAAAGTGTCATTATGCCACAATTTGCCCCTTTTGAGGTATGTTTTAATGACCAACTACTTTTGGTATCATCTTCACATACATTTTGATGGAATATGGTCATGTGAAGGATAGAACACACCTGACGTTCCCACTAGCTGTGCATGCTATGCACTAAGTAGTGGACAAAAACTCCATAAGGCTTCTTAGATTTAAAGTAACAATATGTAACAATGTAATGGTAAGTCATATTTGTAGACATTCAACTGAACAAAGCAAATACATCAAATACAAAACAATGACAAGAAGGAAGAACAATCAAGAGATGAGAGCAATGAGTGAGAAAGACAGGGGAAAAAGGGTGTTGCCATGGTTGGGCATTAAAAAAGCAGATAGCTGCAATCTAGTTAACACCAGCAGCTCCCTGCCTGGATATTTATTGTGACAAAGTGCTTGAGTGAAAGGAGCCTCCCATCCGAGTGCTACCGGCCCAGGGAAGCCCCAGTGGAACGGCAGACACCTGATAACACACTGCCCAGACCGCGGCGGGTCAGCAGGCCCACTAATGGAGCTCAGGGCCACCTCAGTCATCCATCAGCACTGGACGAGGGCTGACTCACTCCCACTGAATGGGTGAGAGCAGGCGACTAGGTATGATAATGATACCACTTAAGAGGAGGTAATATGAGAGGAGGGACAGGTGGCTAGTGAGGGAAGGGCCAGGCTAATGCTTTTCAGTAAGAGGGGAAGGAGAAGGGGAGGAGGGGAAGAGACAAACAAAGAGGTACACATAGAAGTAAACATACAAGCAGACAAAAGAATAGACAGTCAGATATTGAGTGAGAGCCAAGAGAGGAGAGAGTGAGAGAGAGAGAAAGAGAGAGAGAGAGAGAGAAAGAGAGAGAGAAAGAGAGAGAGAAAGAGTGAGAGAGTGAGTGAGTGTGTGAGTGAGTGAGTGAGTGCGTGAGTGAGTGAGTTAGTGAGAGAGAGAGCAAGAGAGAGAGCGAGAGAGAGATAGAAAGAGTGCGATGGTATTACAGTAAAAGAGCAGAAAGTGCACACCCCGCCACCACCCACACACATCCATGATAATGGGATCTCCAGGCTGCTGCTCAGGGTTTCCTGTAGTGCGCCTCCTCATTGATCGGAATCCTGGGCTACATAAAGGCAACACACGCTCATCACAGAGTCAGACGGAGGACTCTTTCGATTCGGTCACAGAACCACTTGGGAAAGGAGACTAATGGATTGGACTTCATTTATATGTGACTCCAATCTAGGAAATGATCACCCTAACTGGCCTTCTATCTTAATCAAAGAAATCTGATGGTAAATCCTGCAAGGATCCAACTGGAAACCTCCCAACAGTCTCTCTACTGAAATAAGGGGTCTGCTTCATTGAAGTCTCTCTCCTAAAAGGGTTTAGGTTGTCTCAGAAGCCTGAGGCCTAATCACTGTGTCTTGAGCATCTCAGTCTGTCCCTTACTAGTGCTTCACGCTATCACAGCTCAACTCTGGTGGCTACATGGAAAATCTATGACTGCTGTACGTACTGTAACCGAGGTTTCTATGACTACTTCAATAGCGTGGGTGGGCATTGGATAGCTTTTTTTTTTTTTTTTTTTAAAGCAACAGAAAAAAAGTAAAGGAACTGAAAGCCAGGCAGACTGGATAGGCTAGCATTTTTCTGCATCAAAAAATGAGTTTTGATACAAATTTAGGCATGCCAGGAAATTTGTGAAGGAGTGAAATTCACTAGTAAATTAAAGTTTCACAGTGTACAGAGAGGTAGCTTCAGCAAGTTCAGGAAAAAAAGCTTTGAATCCAGCCACTATGCTCTCAAGAGTTGTTTGTTCACAGTTTGTTTCGGTGTGACCTGTAAATAAGATGCTCTGAAGGGCATCATTCAAGCAGCATCAACAAATTAGTCCCGCCGTGTACCTGGGGGTCTGGGCGAACCTAATCCCCACTGCTGAGAGTGAAAAAAGCCAGAGCTCTGAACTCAGCATTCACGCGGCGCTGGCTCTGAACCAACACTAACGCAGAAGGCGAGCAGAGCGGAGTGGAGGTCAGCTGAGTCGGCCGTCAGGCACTGGAATGGTGTGATGGTCCTTTTAAACCACAGATTAATGGAGACTTCAGGAGTATGAGCAGGAGCAGGAGCAGGGTAAGTTAATTGAGGGAAGCTTGCAGGTCCTTATCTGATTACGGCACACAGCGGCCCTCTGTGCAGGCCCTCATGTGACGGAGATGCCCACCACCATGGCTGCAGCCTCCAGCGTGAGGACACAGCAGGGCTTCAGAGAGGGGGGAACAGAGCAAGCTCACGGGCACAGCACTTCAAAAGCCCTTCTATTAGAAGCCTGGGGTCAGTCACTTACTCAACTATTTTAAGACATCAGAAAAGTGAAAGAAAGAAACAAATGTAAATAACCATCAAAGAAGGCACTCTGTTGCAAGATAGATAGTGTGTGATGCAATGGTCACATTCTGATCAGATGTTTCAGACAGCTTTTTTTTTCAGGCTAAATAAGAGTAGAGATTCGGCTTCTTTACACTGCAGAGAGAAGTAAGGCATGTTTCAAACATCTCTGGGCGTACACTCTGACTTTGTGGAGCAAAGCATTTCACAGACAACCTAACATTTCTGTGAAGAATCAGGTCAATTATCCAACAGCAAGTCCCAAATAAAATGACCCAGATAAAACCCTCATCCGAGTCGCAGAACAGTACAAGTCACTAGTCTGTGAGAGCCCAAAATGGAAATACATTTTAGAGACTTTGTTTGAGGGGCAGATTAATCTTGGAAGGAATTTTTCCAATGCACTGTCATGTAGATTATTCCATCAGATTAAGGAGCAGCTCCGGATGTGGTCCAGATTGTCGACCCAGGCAACAATCACTTCTCTGCGGTCAAACACACAAACTCACATCCCTTTTCGTTTACAGCCCTAGTAGGATAAGGCCTACTTTTCCAGCAGGCTTTCTTAATTATAATATAAAATATCAGAGGAAATACAATGTCGATCTAATTCCTTATGCAAAACAAATCCATTTGGCCCTGATGACAAACTAATGATGCTGTCATGACAACCATGTACACCATTTCTGTTTCCAGATTAGCTTATCATCTCGTTTTAAGGCTACTTAAGTTTCGTAAAAAGCATGCACCCCATGTATCTTGGCAGGAAGTAAGAAATTGCACAGCGGACTGTGGTTGGACTATATTTAGAGTATCCTGTCAAATTCCCCTGCTTCGACATTAGTTAGGCAAACGGTTGAAAAATGAAATATGTTTCTTCAGTGACCACACCCCTAAGTAGTAGGGTGCCCTTGTCCTTAATTACATGTATGTAGCTCCCAAAAAGAAGATAAAAGTGAGGCCTAAACTAGAAAATAAAACTCCAGCCTCTGTTACTGAAATCTGTAGCTACTGAGACTCAACATGAATGTGGACAACAGGTCCACAACCCTCCCTGTGTGCGTCGCCTAGTTTAGCCTGAGCAAGCCTAGCATTTAAGATCAAAACTTAATTCAGTTAATGACTCAAAGTACTCTGAGAGAATGTGCTACACAGCTAAGAATCAATGTTTCAAATCAACAGTGTTGCCCTTTCAAACTGTTCTGCCCTGCAAGCAATGCTTTTGATGTAGGATAATGTGCATCTTCCCTGGTGCGTCCCCATGCAAATGATGACCTGTCCTCACACACAGGGTCAGGACTTTCACCAGGAAGATGGTAGTATCATTTTTAAAACGGCTAATTCTAACGGTCAAATCTAATGTATAGTTGATAATTTAGTAAAATTCGTACATGAAAAAAAAACATAGGTTTAAAGAAACTGCCAAGTAACCCGTGGCATATAAACACATCTATATTAGGCACTTATTTGTCAGTAAACAAACCCAAAGCAACAATGAACAGTACTGTAAAATTGTCATATTCAATTATATAATCTCTTCATGTCTATGTGAAAATTGTGCTCACTCCTATGACTCATACAAGTGATAAAATGAGTAACATGCTATTTGCGGAAACATTCAGTTTCCGAAAAACATATTTAACTGTTTCCATCAAGCTGCACTTTAATAGATGTGTTTGTAAGATAATGGTTTCCTACTTATTTATTTGTTACCTATTAGTTTGTTACCATGACTCAGATCAGATAGACTGTGATTCTTCTACCAAAGAATGCTAAGTGAGTTAATCTGTCAGTTGCCATTGGTTAACAGGTAGTTGAATTAGGACTAGCTGACAGGTATTTGGTAATTTGTTATTTACTATATGGTGTCTAAAGCAGTCTAACAGTCTAAAGTGAAGCAATATAATTTATTTATTTCACAGCGAAAAAATATGTAGGAGTCATACCTTGACAGCTAGACTCTGACTCAAAATGACAGCTCCACTGGTAACACCTATGGAAGTGTCTGCCTAGTCAAAATGTCTGTTTCTCTCACACCTGGTTTTCACCAGAAGCCATAGACTGCAATGAAATCAAATGACCCTTTACGCCCCAGCGACTCAGCGACCCTTGGTCAAAAGATGTGGTGATACAAAACCGAAAGTGTGAGAGCAAACTAGCTGACTGGTTTCCTGAAAGTGCTGATGCATGATGATAGCGGCTCTTACCTCTGCTACACCCTGTAATGCATGGATGCTGTGCCAAAGGGCTGGAGGGGCTGGTTTCAAACAGTCACCAACACCCTGACTAACTGAAGCGATTTCAGTCATGACGCAATGTTTATCTTAAACTCAACATCCTGTCAGGGCTTTTTGAGGAACGAGAGAGAGGAACATCATGGCCAAAAATGCTACTTTCAGTCTCAAACATTTACAGTCAGATAACAAACATCCTCTAACACCACTTTGATATCCACTGCATTTATGTAATGCTTGAGCATTATTTTTTTTTTACACGAATGCTTGCTTAAACAGACAGACAAATCTCTCTCACCACAGAAAGTTACCTCAGTGTTCTGAACAACAGGCCTTTTGGCTTTGCTTTGGTTTGCCTTGCCTTACTTAACTTTGTCAGCTGAATACAAAGCAGTGGCTTAAAAAGCACTTACTACTTAACTGGAATTAACATTCTCTGTGCTGCATCACAGAGGTTTTGAGCTGATTCCATGGTTTGGCAGGGGTCTTCAGTAAGGATGTTGAGAGCTGTATATCAAGGCGCTTCATCACATCCTCTGATGTGTCCCACAGGGCTGTGGCCAGGGTTCTCATTTATTCCTTAAATAACTCTGATTTTAAGAGCCTCCAAAGAGCCTAATACAGCATGGTGCGTTACTCCACATTTGAACGAAGAATCACACACCATAAGCAAAAAGAGAGAAAAGAACTCGACAGGCTAGAATTCTCAGATACTTTAAAACAATCCTGTCCGCTTCATCATGTTGCTTCTGTGATGCCCTGTAGGCCATGTATCCCCCTGGTAAAGTGGAGCTCACACACAGTAACTGAGGCTCATACGCGCTCACACACACACACACCCACACACACACACACCTCCACCACAGACCTGGAGCCAGCGCCTCACAGATCACAACAACAGATGTCCTCTGAGAAATGGAAAAAAAGAGGGAGAAAGTGAGGTGACACTTAAGGAGAGAATGCACAAGATTTACTCACGGACAAAAACAAGCTGCAGTGGAAAAGCGATCCCCGAGTGCTGTGAAGCCTCAGCTGTGTGACTCCAGACTGCGTGAGCGTCCGCATGCAGCCCACAGAAGACCCTGGCTGCCTTCGGAGGGCAGATCTGCCCATGCAGCAGTCCTGATAAGACAGCCTTTCGGGAGACCCAGGGCCAAGAGCTGCTGCTGACTGCCTTCACACTGTGATCAAGACGAGGAAGCTGGCTGCCTGCTGTGCGTGTGGGTCTGAGAGAGAGAGAGAGAGAGAGAGCGATATGGGGAAGTATGGCAAAAGTTTTTCCATTCATCTCACACCATTTTTCCAGACTTTCTCAGGAAGTGCAACATTTCCCATTTTTAGAATCCAAGCTCTCTTTAAGAAGTTGTCTGATGTTGACCACACAGCCACTATAGTAAAGTTTACTCGCTACGGCACTCTCTTTTAAAATAAAAAATATTTCCTTTTCTCCATCTCCCATCCCCATACTTGATTTACCTTAGGATCTTCATTCAGACACTGACAAGGGGTGACTTATAAAATACAACCACAGCCTTGCAGTGCAGCATAATTTAATTGCACACGTTTGTTTCACCTCATAAGGGATGTGTGCTTTTATTCATGGCTTAAGCTGACTGGTGGATAGTGGATGTGCCAGTCTCCACTTCGATGGGTGGACAGCAACCCTCACTGGCCTCAGCTCAGTCTCACAAAGCCTGTCTTTGTGTGTCACACAGCTCTTAGAGGCAACAAGGGGAGAAGAAACGCTTTGCACACTTTTTCCAGCTTTTTTCATTTTCCCCAATTAAGTCAGCAAGCCTCAGAAATGCCAAGGACGAAGAAAATGTGGGCGGTCTTAAAAGCCGCTCACGACTCCCATTTTACAAAAGCGCCAGTTAGTGGTGTGGCGGCAATGGGGTAACTCTGGCTGACCACGCCTACGCAGCACACAAAAAAGGTTGTTCCAACAGTCCGCTAATGACTGAGAGAATTTAAGAGAGCTTTACAAGCCACCGCATCCTGTTTTACACCCCACACATGCAGATTTCAAACCTGATTAAGGAACAAACGCAGACTTTCTGCTAACAAGGCTACACTAGGCTGAATATGGGAGAAACAACAACAGTGACTCTAGCTTGGATGAATTAAGGGTTCAAGGAGTTCAACAGCCTCAGTTCACTCATTACAGAAATTCAACAGAGCTACACTTACAATACTTGGCAAAAATAGGTTAGTAGTGCAGGCCAAAACAATTGGAATTGGCTGGCTATCTCTAAGGAACTGTCAACAAGAATTCAAACTCCACATCACTTCATAGCAGATGGCTCTTCTAACCCGAAGTGTGGACAGAAGTGCGGTTCGCATTTTCACAATACAGGTAACATATGTAGGGACAGTAGCCCATCCTCTGTCACCACCTATTTGGTTTGGGCTTTTGACATCCGTGGTTAAAGTCAAATCCACAAGGCATTTTTCAACACAAATGTTGATATGAAATTAGTTGCAGTTCATTGATGCAACTACATAGTAGTGGGGACAGAAAGGGCTGCTGCTTCCTCATTCGAGTAAAGAGGACCTTTATCGAAACACGAGTGAGATACTTGATCAGAGCCAGATGAGTGGACAGACTTGCCTCTAAGGACTTTGACATGGGTCAGAGGGTAATGGGCTTGCAGTCAGCGAGGCAACTGTACGTCCGCCCCCACCTGTTGTGTTATGAGGAACATGAGAGAAGCCTGAGGAGTGAGAGTCTGGTGTCACACGGCTCACATGAGCAGCAGATCTAATCCCTCCTGGCACAAACTCCTGGGCAACCAATTCCAGTGGACAGGACAACAATTGACTCTTTGACTGTAGATAGTTTCTTTAGCCAAGGAACTTATTTGATATATTGTCAGCTCGCTCTCCCTAGCGAAAGGCATATTTGCTCTTGAAGTGGGTTAAGCACTGAGGCTAGACTTAACAGGAAATGCTTTTGAATACCTTGTGAAATGTGCCTATTGTTTTCAGTTTCCCTGGCATTCTATTGGTACTACAGCAGGTTAGCACCACAGCAGTGGTCAGCCAGATCTCTCAGGATTGCAAATAGTTAAATTACATAGCTAAGCCTACTCTATCATCTAAACAGGAGAAGAGACCAAAGTAAAGAATACTAGAGCCTAGCCCTTTTTCAATCCTTATATTATTGTCTTTCCTCTGGTTGTGCTCCAAAACAGAACTAGTTGAAATCTGGAGCTGGTTAAATAACAATACATCCAGGACCAGTTCCATCCCGGGACTCAGATGGCAGCCAACGGAGTTAGGGCCAGGTCAGCTTCAGTCCAGTGCTGCGTCCTCTGCAGTGATGTGGCAGTGTGCCTTGGCGTGAGGGGAGATGCTGGCGCAAAAGTAGGAAAAAAGCCCTCAGCTCCTGACAGGAAGGTCATATGCAGAGTACGAGCCTCTGCCCCACCTCTGTCTCACTAAGTCGTCCAAAACTACTCTAAAACTGTTTCATTTCAGGACTACGTTGCCACAAAAGTGACATCACTCCTTCTGGAACTCTCTTTCTGTCCTACTAGAGGGTTTCGTTTGGTGAAGGGGAATTTCTCGTCGCTCAGAGCAAGCTGTGCAGGGAAAAGCCCAAAACTATATTTAAGTTTTACTTTGTGGTCTGTGGACTGCAGATC
Source organism: Sprattus sprattus (assembly GCF_963457725.1). Taxonomy (NCBI): domain Eukaryota; kingdom Metazoa; phylum Chordata; class Actinopteri; order Clupeiformes; family Clupeidae; genus Sprattus; species Sprattus sprattus. The sequence continues at coordinate 66,918,919 of NC_137920.1, forward strand.
ACAGGATCCATTAAAGATTTGGAAAACAAATCGAATCAAATTGGATTTTAGGCTCAAGGACTCCATGATGACCTACAGATAACATTGAAGTGTAAATAGCAAGTCAGTCTTGTGTTAATGAGATAAAACCAAAATAACATCTGGAAATGTCAATTTCAGACATATCAGGCACTTAAATGTCATATGTCATCACTCAAGAGATAGCCATACAGACCTTGTTGATAATTTCTAATACGTCTCACTTCATGAAACCCTCAGTCTGTCTCTGCCAGAAAAAGGCCAGACTAACACGTGTGATTAATACTAGACATAATTGTTCCTAGTAGAATGCAAGGTCCACATAAAGGAAAAGGGTTTTGAGACAATTAAAGATTGAGGGAAACCTAGTAAAAGTAGTTATAAGAAGTAAAAGGCTGAGATTGAGAATAATGTCAATTTCTCAGTCCTTCTGTGTCAGCAAATCTTCAGCATCTGTTGAGCACCTGGCCTGGTGGGGTTGGTGTGTTTTAAGTGCTAAGTCATGAGGACTATAAAGTGAATCAGGAAGTGAGCGGCCCCCGTTTTGCTCCGACCCCTGTGGTGAGCTCTCCCAAAAGCCCCTCATCAGTAGAGGAGGATGTGAAAGTGCAGGAAGTCAAAGTGACCCTCTTATTGATTGCACTCTCAGCAGTCAGTTGTCGCTATGACATACAACACAGGCAAACGTTCATAAATCATTTCAGTATTATGTCGGTGAATTAAATGGAATAAATGCAACGTCTGCAAAAGTACTTTGATAAGGTTTCGGGGTTCTGAATGACCTTACACAGAACAAAATTCTGTGTGTTGAAGCCATCATACTTAACTTTTATGCCTAAACAGACATCTTGGGTGCTGAATATAAAATTACCTCAGGATGAAAGAAGTGGTTTAAGCTTTTATCAGCACTTTTAAGATCAAAAAGTAAGAGGGGGTGAAGAGAAAAGCTGAGCGAACATTTGGCTCCTTTGACAGGTCAAATATCTGAAATTGCTTTTACATTGCACCTTTACACAGCACAAATGGGAAACTGACACTGCTGTGTTGCAGGACCATCAGTATTGTGCTTCATCTGGAGTAAAACTACTCGTGAATTCACAGCATGAGAGCCAAAAAACTGCACATGATGCATAATTCATGCAATGGCTGCATCTTTCTCCGCTCAGGCAACAGCTTCCTGAATGTACACTGTCAACCACCCATTAAGCCCAGATCAGTCACATCTCACAGGGCTACACAAGCCAATATAAAGGAGAGCAGAGGGGTGAGGATTTAGGGTAGATGGCACAGCAGTTTCTAAATAGAAAAAAAAAAAGAATTTATATTTATCTTTATCATGATCTAAATGTCCGAGGTGCCCGGCCTTATTTGTAAGGCTGGTAATGGGCAAAGAGGACAGTGAGGTTTCAACTGATAGTATCAGTGATAGTTTCAGCACTTGATCTGATACTGACACCACTACATACTGTAGGATCGCATTCCATAGTCACACCCCACAAGCAGCTGACATTCAAGTCACTGGACTGATGGCACAGAGAGATGGGTAAATAGCTGCTGTGCCACACAACAAAGCCATTTAAAACATTCTGGTCTAGTAACAGATGAAATACAGCACATAGTTTTGTTGGAAATTAGACCTGTTCTATGTTTCAGTCTGTTTCGGTTACTCTGCATGTCTTTCCTAGATTAACACCAAGTGCCCAGAGAAAGCAGTCCTCAGTTCTAGGAGACCCTCTTGAGAACAGGACCCACTATTGTATCGATCACCAAAAGAATGGTCTCAGTGCAGCCCTAAACAAGAATATTAATTCTTGAGCCACCTTGTTACAACATAGCCTCAATGTAGCCTCAACACCAGAGTCAGCACTCACTGTTTTACAAAGGTGGTAACTCTTCAAACAGGCAAAGCCTGTCTCCATAAAGAGTCTCCCCCTCCACTGCGTAGTCTGAAGCAGTGTGCTTGTGATTATATCTAAAGGGCGTTGCGTTGCTCAAAGCTATCTGATGTTCAAAGGTATCGACTTCCCAAAAGCTTGATGATGCCCGAGACAGCTTGTCCTTCCGCTTCATAACTTCTGCTGAAAGTAAAAACCACTCGGCCGCTCCAAAGCCACACAGGGTGGAAGGGCAGCGCATTTAGACTAGTTCAGATTAAAAGACTTGTCAGGCTCTGAATAAATATCAGACAACAATACAAAGCAAAACAACCTACAGCACATGACTTTGGGCACTTTAGACTAAATGGTTCGCTGCTCTCATAGCCCTATTGGAGCATCCCTGCTCCTTACCTCTGGCCCCTTGGAATCAGGTCAGCACAGACACCACTGACACTAATAAGGTCAGGACAGACACTACTGACACTAATCAGGTCAGGACAGACACAAGTCACGACTGACACTGATCAGGTCAGGACAGACACTACTGACACTGACCAGGTCAGGACAGACACTACTGACACTGACCAGGTCAGGACAGACACTACTGACACTGACCAGGTCAGGACAGACACTACTGACACTGACCAGGTCAGGACAGACACTACTGACACTGACCAGGTCAGGACAGACACTACTGACACTAATCAGGTCAGGACAGACACTACTGACACTGATCAGGTCAGGACAGACACTACTGACACTGACCAGGTCAGGACAGACACTACTGACACTGATCAGGTCAGGACAGACACTACTGACACTGACCAGGTCAGGACAGACACTACTGACACTGATCAGGTCAGGACAGACACTACTGACACTGATCAGGTCAGGACAGACACTACTGACACTGATCAGGTCAGGACAGACACTGATCAGGTCAGGACAGACACGACTGACACTGATCAGGTCAGGACAGACACCACTGACACTGATCAGGTCAGGACAGACACCACTGACTCAAGCTCAGAACATCAGAGGAATATCAGACCACCTCATATAAAAGCCATTCTAGGCTATATTCCAATGTGTGACGATGAGATTCTCATGGACTGATCTTGAAAGGCATCTGTAACGGCAGCATTCCAAACAGCCACTGAGGCTGAGTGTGATTTGCATGGCGAGTATGCAGTCCATTTCCTCTGCACATTCCAGTGGCATAAACCAGACCCGCCAAAAACGCAACGCTACTGCCCAGGAGCTCAGAGTATCCAAACTATCAGAAAACACTGAAGCATACTTCACTTTTCAGCTTCACAGGACAAATCGATGGAGTCAGCCCAGACACAACTAGGCTGTGCATCAGTCAAAAAAGTGAGAAAAAGATCTTATGGAACAAGAGGCAAATCTCAGAACACATAGCAGATGCAAGTTCAAAGAGATATATTATCCATCAACTCATGGGGGGAAATAGTTTTCGAATACAAGATTAAATACTATCAGATAAAGCACACACATACAAAATACACAGTTCATCCCTCCTGTAGTATTTCCAATGTCACAAAGTGTTACAGTCACAAAGACACCGAAAAATAGAGGACAACTTAAAGTACTGTAAATACCTTTGTTTCTGTCTCAGCCTCAAAAACAGCAGCTTGCAGTGTTCAGTAAAAATGTAGGTTAATTCCAAAGCCCATAAAGTGAGGAAGAGACATGGCATATGTATAGCTAATAGAGAGACATTTAAAGTGCCTGTGCCCCTATGAACTCGAGAGACAGAGCAAAACTGGCGCACACCTCTTTCCCAGATGGCCCTTATCTCTGCAATTAGTGCCTCTGCCTGAGAAAGGACGTGCCACTCACAGTTAACCAAGCCAAGACCTCGCTCCTCCTTTAACAGAGAAGGAGGGCATGAGGAGTGAGTAGGCAGGGGATGTGCCGAATATTTTCATATTTTGTCTGCAAGTCTGCAGAGGCATTAGCACAAGACTGGTATACATTGTTGATAGAGGACCTTACAAAATCCAGTGGCAATTTGCTTACATCAGTGGTGGAAAAAGTCTGTTCTTTTCAGGAAAATGACAAACACAATGCTCATTTCCTCTCACAGCTTACTGCACCTGATGGGCTGAGAACCAGAGAGCCTTTGTGATGCAGACTCCGCCATCTAATGAGAAACCTTCAGCAGCAGGCAGGTTTCTCCTCTTTACTGTGGGACCACACCTTAGTTTCACTCTCCAGTCTAACAGATGCCTTCCTAAGGTAAACATTTGCTGAACCTTTCATCTCTTTTGTTTTGTCAGCCATATCGACAGTTACATTAAAGCATACCACAGACCATCGTTATAGTGCCTTCATAATACCCTGTGTGTTTATGACCTTTCACACGGGCTCTCTGTCCTTCTGACTGGTCCGTGTGTCCAAACCGTAATGGAGCACTGGTGTGAAACTAACCGTGGTCTTTATTCAAACCGTGGGCACAACTTCAGCAATAACAAGGTATGAAAAGCCATGAGATGGTTACACACTTGTAGACACAAGTGCGGCTTGAGAGCATTTAAAACGTCTTCTCTTTCTTTTCCAGGTCTATTTTTGACTGATCCCTGAATAACCCTTTCTGATGTATCTCCATGTTGAACATGTGTTGTGCTGTGGGCTAGGCTGACACACCAGCTGACCAGAATGACTGACTCTACAGTGCGTCACTGTACTCATACACTGCACTGGGTCTGTTTTCAAAAAAGAAAATGCAGTGTAGCAGAGTGCAGAGTTGACCTCTGTTACAACACACACATTGCCTATGTTAATTATCATTGCTATGTGAAATACATTACTATGCTGTGGTTTTTTGTAGTAATCATGCTTTGGTAAATACCCTGCAATGGGGTTACTATGTATAAGGCTGCAGTGCTGTTGGTCGTATGGAGAGAACTAGAGATCACTGCAGCACTAAGCTAATAGATGTGACCCTGCAGCCGCAGATGAAGGTGACTCCACTGGCTCCCCTTCCTCACCCATCACACAAACAAGCACACATACACTGGCTTCCCTCCCTCACCCATCACATATACAAGCCAAGATACATAAACAATGTAAACAGTGTAACAAGGCCTTAATGACATTGATGTACGGATGACAGAACATGAAACTGGTGATACCTAGTAAGAACATAATCATCAAATCTCCAAAAAGTCAGATATTACGCAAAAATGAATACGTAATCTCGACGTAAATACTGTTCCTTAAATCATATAAAGTCATATATCAGTCAATCACAAATAAATACTTGGTCCACAAAATCAGCTGAAACCAGACAGCCAAAGAGGACAAATGAGCACTACATACCGATGCTATCCCATTAGTCCGTGACAGAGAGCCAGAGTCCTGGGGAGTTATTGATATGCCTGGGAAATATTTTATGAGGCAAGATCTCCCCAAAAAATAGCACAACAACAAAACCCACGTGCTTCCCTTTGTTGCATCAACAGAGACTTCCCTTCACGTGCTGCTGAGGACGTATGAGGCAGGTGGACCCCTCTGTCCTCTAAGAAGCGTCCCCTCTCTCCTCCCACACAGATTCACACACACACACACAACCCCACTTGGCCAATAAGAAGCCTCCTCATCCTCCCCTCACACAGATGGACCTGCCCCTCCTCCTTACCAGCGTGCACGCTATTTATAGGCACTCCATTCCCCGTCATCTGTATGTGTGTGTGTGTGTGTGTGTGTGTACACACGTCCAGTTGCTGTAATGAGTACAGCAGAGGAGAGAGCACAATGTGACTAGGACACTGATTTCATTTTTTCCCCTACATGAACTCAATTAGGGGAGGCTACCAGGATGAGTGTGGTTGTCTGTATTCACCATACAAAAAAGCACCTGCCGGTATGTGTTATACCTATAAAACATGTTTGAAAACACTCAATCTAAGGCAAAGCATGCCATTCCTATGGAATCTCTCACATTTCTTACTACCTTACCCAACACAACTTCCAAAATAAGAGCAGTGTGGCATCAGAACCATTTTGTTAGAGGCATATCCATTCTGTAGTCTAACAATAGTCTATAAACGAACCTGATAGTCTACAAGCTAACCTAAAAGAGGTTGTGAGCGACACTTCTGGAACACTAGCTAGTTTTACAGTCGGACAGTTATATCTTAACTCTAAAATTATTGGACAAGCCACGCTGCTGGGCTCTGTGAAAACCACTAAAACTTTTAACTCAATCCAATCAAGAAACTTCCAAAAAGACAGACATCCCTGCCAACCCCTTATTTTGAGAATACACCACACATTGAAGGGAGCAAGTGGCTACCTACAATGGCTGAGCCAAGCTGAGGTTACTAAGAACGGTTGACATCACTTACAGCATTTTTAAGCAAAATTAGAAATACCCTCACAAACATAAACCACAACCATAGTCTTTTAAATGTAAATATATCTGTATAGTTGTGTGGTGGTCTGGTGTTTTAGCCTACGTATTAATTGAAGCGACAGGAAATTATATGGATAAGTCATAACGTCCTCCAGTAGATCTCAGTCTAGTTTCCTCTAAACGCTTTCCGTATTCAGTCTGGTGGATGTGTTGACACACGGCCTAGCATGCTGGGTCTCTGAGCTCAATCTGGGACAGTGTGTTCTGTACAAAAAACGAAGACTTGAGTGCCAAAGACTTTCTTGCTATTTCCATTTCTTGGACAGTCTGTCATGAGAAAGGCAAGGGTGTAATTACCTACAAATAGCTTCCACATAACCAAGGAAGGAGGGGATATATTTTCTTTTATTCTGCCTTATAAGTACAGTATGAAGTAAAAACAAAAGAAAAACAATCTGAGCTTTCATCACCCTCCATGTTGGGTTTTTTGTTAGTTTGCTAGTATTTTCCTTCATCACTGTGCAAATTCAGAAGTAGGCAGCCAAACACCAACTCTTTATGAGGCACCTGTCATTAAGCTATTTTCTTCTTAAGGGTAGGAACACCCTGTGAAAATGTAAGAAAAACTTTCACAGCACAGTACTGCCAACTGTATTGCCAAAAGACACCAGTTTGTTAGCAAGCTTCTATCATTGCCAAATGGGCTGTTGCTGGTATTGACAAGGGTTCTGCGTGCCTTTTAGGTAGTTACCTTGCTAGTTTCAGACCAAAACGTCTTACTGCTTCTTTAATATGACAGGGTTGAACAGACATTTGACTGAGAACAGGGATGGACTGGCCATCTGGCATACTGGGCACTTTCTTGGCTGGCCATTGCGTCATTTGGGCCGTCATTTGAATCCGACTTTAATTTAATTTTGTATTCAATTATTTCTTGACTTGCCCATGAGGTAAAAACAGCACCCCACCTTTTTGAAGAAGATGCTTTTTGCACATCTTTAACAGGGAATCCAATAATTATGCAGCTGATGTTAATACTCAGTTATCTCTCACCTAATGGCTCCATAAAACTTACTGATGAGACTATTTAAAAACCTTAGATCTTATACTTTTATTAATCACCGCAAAGCTTTATGGTTTGGGTATGGTATGGTACACTGGGTAGCCTGTATTGCAATATAATTTAAGGGAAGCACAAAGGTGCGTGGTGTAATCAACTGTGGTGGGCGTGTCTGAGCTAAAATGCCAGGGCAGATTTGTTGTCCCAGTCCAGCCTGACCGAGAACAGCACAAACAAACAATTACGATTTATAAGAACACATACATTCAGTCCGATTACTCAAAAACGATATCATGTAAACGATGCTAACAGATTGTAATGTACCGGATCATTTCTAGATATTTATTTTTCAATATGAGTATTTTCATGTTACTGTTTCATTTGCCCAGTAGTTCAGTGTCCGATATCAAATTGTATAATTCGTCTGTATAAGTAGGACAAATAAGACATATAAATAGGCCATCTGAGGATATAACGTCATACTTTGCTCGAGAACTTAAATGTTACATAAAAAGCTTGTGTCACAAAGTTTAGTATCGTTGATTATGTACATTAAACCCAACCCCAAGAACGTATTCACAGTGTCTTCAAGTTCATTAAGCTGTTTCTCCTCTGCTAATGTGCTAATGAGTGCATTAGCACATTAGAACATTTTAAGTGGCGATGTATGTTGCGGGTCTTCGAATTCAGCTCTTGGGAGGATCTTTTACGACGCATCTACCCACAACTCCAACATGGTATTTACATTGAACGACAGATGTCCCCATTTGGCTCCGCCGGCTTTCTAGCGCTCATCCTTTTGCTGCAGCATGCTCCCTTTTTCTGTAATGGTCTCTTTACTATATTTTTCTAACACCACATTTTGTAGTCGACATCTGTAATATTGGCGCCATCAAGCTGGCGTGACAGTACAGGTTAACATTAACGTTAGCTTGGTAAAACGTCCGTTAACAAAAGTGCTTTGAACTAACGTTACTGTAAATTGCTTGTCGTTGTTCTGTGATGAAATAGCCATGCCTCTGTGACAAAATACCATACACAAAATGGAGGCTAAACTGTAAAAGGTAAATAACATGTTTCAAATGAAAAACGTTGTTAAATTAGGAAAACAGTCCTCACCTGTTCAGTCGTTGATGCGCAAGTATGATGTTGGCAAAAGCGCGGGGATTTTTTTGTTGTCCACCAGGTGGAGCACGCGTGCTTGGTGCAGTGAACGCGGTGACTTGTGGTTTTTGTAGTCCAGTAGGTTTGTGTTTTGAGGGCAGGTCGTCTTACAAACTAAATTCGCATTGCTTTTAAGAGGGAAGAAAACAAACTATGAAACAACCAAACGAACAAAACAAAAATTAATTATTTTCTCCGAATTTCGACAATTCCGGTCCTGTGGCGCTTACGCTTAAGGAATTGCCCATGTGACCCTATTTATCATGTCCGTATAAAATATCCCTTTTAGGCCTACACCCAATTTAGGCAAAAGGGGAAAATCACAAATCCATTACAAACACGTTACATTCATCGCAACCATACCATCTTACCGATGGATTTACTGGTATTTTATTAATTTAATTATAATTATGTAGTTGAATTCGAAATGTAGCCTTCAAAAAATTCAACCCGACCGGGGTTAATGGCCAGTCCCATAGAGAGGCTCAGTTGTGTTTGGGGTAGTGTAAATACAGGTAGTCGCCCTATGTATTGACTAAGTATAATAAACAGTAAACGTGTATTCTGTGATTGTGTATGTTTAACACTTCTCCGGTAATATAATCCTATTACAATATGTTTGTTTCCCGCCATCAACCTCACAAGTCAGAATAGAGACTACATATGACAACCACAAGCACACAAACACACTCAACTTTTTCCTCCTCTCTCCCCTGTCACTGCCGCTATGCTACACGATAAGTAAAGAGGTTGACAGACAGCGGACCTCATTCTCAACGTAGTTAAGAACATGTCAAGAAGAAATGTCCTCAGTTGGGATTTGTTCTTAACTTTGAACAGAATTTAAGAGCGTAATTTAAGAGTCGTAAATAGGCCATATTGGAGTGTGCCCATGTTCTTAAGGGCTGAATTTGTGAGAAATCATTGGTGATTGCGTTCACATCAATTCTACAGACATCCTCAGATTTAAATAATCATAATGATAATAAATAAAAGAATATTCGTATCATATTCAAATTATCAACAGAAGGCAAGGGGGGAGAGAAGGAGAAGAGATACTCAGGAGTAAGCAGATGGATTCATACAAGGGAATCAGAGGCCATCTACGAGGCATCGTGATGTCCTAACAAAAATAAAAGCACTACATGAACACTGCAAATGGCATTGAGTAAATAAGCACTAAACTCAATCGCTTGGATATAGCCATGGTGGAATAGAATGGACACATCTACATTCTGCAACAGTACTTCCACCTCTGAACCGGTGAAGTCAGGATACATGTTGAAAGTTGCTCCAGTAAAGTTCGAGCAAAACCTACGCTGACCGTGTGAACTTTGGACATTATTTGTCGGCGAGTAGATATTTACAGAATTTGGTATTTAGCAGCCAAGTTATGATAGCTCTTGTGGTATCGTGGTACCTTTATGCCACAATATTTGACTGGAAATGTATATATCTCTTTATTTTTGTCTGTTCCAGACAGTTTTACAAAATCAAATATCCTGTATGAAGAATTGCATGCTGCCAACTTACATTCAAGAAAAACAATTCACTTGAAATTCATCATCTTTATTCCGCAAAGACAAGTGTTAGCTAGCTGTCTAGTCCTGCAAGGTGGCAAACGCAGTACGAAGACAGCACTGAGAGAGAGAGGGCGATCGGGCCATACAGCAATTTACTCTCTCAAATGTTACCATGTATTGTCCCCCCCCCCCTTACAAATAAATGGGATCTCTGCCCCTGAGGGTAACCACCTCAGAGGGTAAGAAAGCTGAAGAATCACACCTGTGCCAATGAAACAGAGGATTACAAATGAAATGCTCCTGTCTGCAGCACATAAAAAAGTGAATTAGATTCTGCGACCGTCTGTAAGAGTAGTCAGTGGTTTGGAGCCAGGTGTGCCTGCCGTACCACATGGATATTACTCCATCTCCACTAAAGATGTGAATTTGACACATCAAGCTGAGCTCATAAAGGAATCTGGTCCTACGTCGACAGTCATGATAGCAGAGCATGCTAAAGCCTCAGGACTATCACATTCCAGCCCAGTGCTCAGCCAGCTTTCCAGTGCTGGATTTCAAGAGAGAACAACAAGGGAAGTGAGGTAGGTGTTGCTCCAAACTCTTCAAAATGATTCCTCCCCTGAATCCCCAGGTGGGCTATTTTCTGAGGACATGGGCGATGATGAGTGAAACACCAAAGCAGTAAGATAAACAGACCTCTGTCAGTTTTATGCCTTCTGTCCATCTGGCCCTCTGGTACAGGATGTTGCTGGTGACCTTGTAGGCGATGCAACTGAAGCCATTAAAGAGAAAGTCTCAGGCCATGAGGTTCAGTCAACAGCATATGATGTTGTTGAATTTGTTAGGGAGTTGGTAAAAGATCTTACGGAAAAAATACGAGCCACGGACACTGTTGCCTCTACAGAAAGGATCTACATGACAGCTCAAAGAATGTTCAGTGACATTCAGAACATGGTAGGGAAATTGTTTTCCAAATCTGTTTTCTCTGAGGGCAAAAATAATATGATGGGGCCTCAGCCAGGAATGTCATCATCCAAGTCATTTTGTCCATGCAGAGTGCACTTTCAGATCCCAAGACTGCGGAAAATTAGAGCTGATCCTAAGATCCTTGGTGCTATTTTAGATACAGTCCAATTGACTGTCATTGGAACAGAGGCAGAGAGGTCTAAAAGCCCTCAAATGCCATGGTCACTCTCCTTAAAATCATCTGACTCAGAAGATGACAACCAAACCAAACTCCCTGGGACTGCTGCTCCCCCTGAAGTGCTTATTGAGAAGATTTCCCCTCTTCTGACACATACATTTGTTAACATGGATGACACTTCACTTTCTCTTGGATGTGCAACTGACACCATCACCAATGTGTTAGACACAGTCTTAGAATGGGGAAAACATTTTCCTGTCAGTAGAAGACCTGAGAAATGAATCTCTGAAACAAAAATTAGGAATACTTCTGGGATATTGCAGATCAAGTACAGATGATCCTGAAAAGTTATCATGGCCTCCAGACCATTTCTGTGCCAGGTGGGAAGATGTCAGACTCTTAGGTAGAGGAGGCTGTGAAGCGACTTGTTCTGTCATGTTTGTTCCCCTCAGCAGCCTCTGAAACCAGGAACTTTCACAGCAGAACACAGCATATCTCAAAGTCACCGGCTGAGGTGTTTGGAGGTACAGTGAAGTGGTGACCAAAGAAGTCATGGTGACGCTCTTCACAGAGGTAGAGGCAAATGCTGCATCTGCACTGATGACTTGAAAAAGGATCAGAAACTCTTAGATGAACAGGTCTGCTATGACTAATGCCGACATATTCATGTTTATAAACAAAGGGAAGAACGGTTACAATGAGAAAAAAAGACTAGCCTATTGCCTTATCACCGCAGTGATGGCATGACTATGTATTTGGTGTTGGTTTAGTTTCGATACTGTTGGGAGTATTTGGAATGATGGATATATATTTGTCTGAGGTGTGAGCTTTGCTTCTGTGAAGCTATTTCCTATGTTTGGTGTTGTTTGGTCTTTACATTTTCTTCAGTTGCCCTCTAAACAGTGGTTTTAGACTTCTACATTTTGAAATGTCAGTATCTCCATAGAAGGTATGTATGCATCAGGTATGATAACTTACTGTGTCCTTTCTGCAAGAATACCATTCCTGTATAAAAATGAATAATTAAAACTAATACTGCTTTTCCAAGAGATTAAAGATTTTATTGACGATCAACTGTTTCTAAAGGGTTAGCAAACATGCTGGGCCTAGTTAGAGGACTCCATGATGCGCCTCATGCTCATGAATCTGGAGTTGCTGAATCCCATGTCCCTGAAGCTTCTGTGCTCTCCAGGCCTCATGTACATCATTCTGCCTCTGAAGTTGGGCTGCTCATACATGAGCCAGTGGCCATCCATCACATTGCAGGACTGGCAGTCAGACATACGGTAGCGATCCATGATGTTGTCACAGTCATCCATCAGCTCCATACTCTGACCACCGAAGTTCTCCTTCTCGTAGATCTTCATTCTGTACTGTCCTCTTTGCTGTTTTGGAGATAGGGCCAAACTTAGCTGATTGTAGTAGGTACTACAAATATTATCATGTGGACAGAATAGACAAAATATTGATAAAAAAAATTACCATTGGGATCATGCGGCAGGATCTGATGCAGTCGCTCATGTTCATCATGCGCATGTAGTCGGAATACTCGCCCCTCCTCATGAAGTACTGGTTACCCATGAAGTTGGGACGGTCGTAGACCATGAAGCAGCCGCTCTCCACCTTGCAGGATTGGCAGCGGTTGAAGTGGGAGGACATGTCGGCACAGTCGTTCCTGCACTCAAAGGAGCGACCCTGGAAGTTCTTGTCCTCGTAGAAGATCATCTGAAATAACATTAATTTCTCTACATTTAGATGTTTGTTTGTTGCACTAATACATGTTGGAGGTAAAAGTATATAATTGAGTTGGTTGAATTGTAATGACTCAACGACGATGTATGAGCCACATATTAATTCCCTGAAAGTGTGTCACGTGTAAATCTAATGTTCAATAATACAAATTTTCTGTAACAATATCTCTATATTTCAGTTTTTTACTGAGATCATTTTCCAGAGCTGGACTTACCTTGCCCATCATGATTGCGGTTGTGGTGTGTCTGTCTCAGGATTGCACAGCTTCCACACTGACTTTCTAGTGCTTTTATTCTTGACCTCGTTGCCAAAGAAAATTTGCATCTATTGTTTAAAATCCTGACAGAGCAACATGGCATAACAGGCCTGGCCTGCTCTTCACAATTCAAAGTGGCCTCTAAAGGGTTATTCTTTGCCATTGTGTGCATTTTACACAAATGACTCTGCTTAGTTTTATTTAGTGTGACATTGGAGATTTACTCTAACATAACCAAAGAATGACAAAAAAATGAATGACAAATTTTAATTTAGCTGAAAAGCTGATTGCAAACTTCCAAGGCTTATTGGCGTGAGATTGACGAAAACTGATTCAACCTTTTGAAAAAACTAACTAAGTGGTCCTGGGCAAATCCATCAATAGGTAGGAGTGGACCAGAAGTTACTCGTAAACTCTAGTGAGAGAATGGTGAAAGACACAGAAAGGTCATGTTCGAAGGCTAAACGACAAAATGTATTGGTGTTTTTTGTGACTGACCTAAACATTGTTTTATGTGGGCAAGACCTTATTTTTCCAGTAATAACATAAATATTAGAACTCTCGTGAATATAACAACCATTTACAATTGTTATACTTAAAGGGAAACTTTTTCAACATGGCCTGATTTTTAGATCTTTTTGGCTCCAAAGTTTTACAAAGGACAATTAAGAATTGCAATCGTTCCAGTATTAAGTTAGAAAGCTATAACCTGTAACTACAAAATGGCTGTACAATGTTATCCCATGAAACATGAAATAAACCATAATGAACCGCTTTTTACACCACTGACAGGCTCATAATGCAATAATAAGTGTCTAACTACATGGGAAGGATCCCTACAGATAGACCTCTGTTTACATCAATAACTGTAAAGAAACTGAAATGGAAGAAATTACTTTCTATAGTTGCTTACTACAGAAACTGAAACCTTTAAGGAAATTAGGCTACACATCACTACTAACCGCTGACCTTACCACTATATCATACATTAATAAATTCCCAGAAAGAATGTAACTTGATTTCAGGTATGTTTTTTTAGGCCCATATGTTAAATAATGTGTCTGTTATGGACTTCAGGAGACACAAAGGATGTAGTGGTGATGACAGTTTATTCGGAGATCCAAGCCAGGGGAACAGGGAAATATCAAGGGCCAAACAAAGAAAAAATGTATTCGAGAGTAAAAAAGATCTTATGTCCAAAACGGGGAAAGCACAGAAGATAATATTTAAACCAGGTTGAAAGCAAACGATCATGTGAGGCCCGAGCGCTGTTCGAAGGTATACAATCGCTAAATGGAGTTGGCGTGAGTAATACATACTTTAGCATCTTCCACTTAATAAAAGCCTTATAAAGTGTGTTTTCATTCTGTGTTGTCTTATTGGTAAAGTAAGAAACCATGTACCCACCAGAGGCAGAACCAGATTTGAAATCTGATGTTGTGACCGATCATTACAAGGCAATATATAATTAACCATATAATGCAAAGTGACTGTATCAGTTTGTCCTTGTAAAGTAGGTATTGCTATCTTGTGCTGGACATTAAAACCAGACCATCCATCGGCAACCATCTACTCCCTTTTATTTCTGATGCATATGAAGATTCACCACAGATTCAGAGTCAGTGTGAAGGAGCCAGCTTTTCATTTTACCCTTTGATGTCATAATCCAACAAGAATGACTATGCCTCCTTGGTCTCTATGCTGGTCATTAGACTATTGAAGAAAGTGGATAGTTTACGCCAGGACATTGGCACACACCAGGACGGACTTCCAGATGATATGCTGGATATGTTCAAAAAGTTGATTCAGAAGATTCTATCTAATACATCTTTTGGCATCACAGGTGGTGAAAGTTTTCCTCAGGATGTGAATTTTCACCAGATTTACCGGAATGTTCACAGTGAACGTATTCAAGAGTTTGGGTGTGAAAATATGCCCCGTTCTGCCCTTGAATCTCAAGATCTATCTTTGGAGGTGTCACTGGTAGAAAAACTGACAAAAGACATAACAAAGACTTGTAGCCAAACCAGCATACCAACTTCTGCAAAACTTCCTCCAATTCAAGGTGGAGTTGGACTTCAGGGAAAAAAATAAAGAAAGAGAGAATTTTTTCTCATTTCGGCTGAAGTTGCCAACATTCAAGTCAAAGGTTGAGTATCATGGATGTTGTTGTAGCTACTGTCATACAGCCATACCTATCTATACATTAACTGTCTGTAGCCAGTTGTAGGGGTGTATCTTTTAGTTACTAAATAATTATACGTTCCTCAGTAATCAAAGAAAAGGTTATCATGGTCTCTTTGTGAGTGAACGCTAGCCCTCTCCCGATTCAAACACAAGTAAGTACACGTTGATCTGACACTTCAAGTACATGTAAATGTTTTGTTGTGCTTACACCTGATGTCGCTAAACCAATTTGAATGAGGAGTATGTTCAAAAATAAAGTCCCTCTGTTTGTCATAGGTTCTTCTCAGGTCCAGATAAACGAGACCTTGCCTGAGCTGAGAAAGACTGGGTCTGAGGTCAGTGAGACTCTGGCTGAGGTCACCAAGGCTCCTGCATCTGTTGGCTCACTGGAGATCCCAGAGGAGGCAGACACCGTAGGGTGCTGTTTCTTTAGGATGCCTGAATTCAAGTTCTCATTCAAGGAGGCCTGAATTCAAGTTCTCATTCAAGGAGGAGTTCAATTCATGTAACAGATCTTATCGTAAGATTAGATTTTGTGTACTAATGCTGGTCCCATAGGCTAGTGAATGAAGGACAAATTAGTGCATCTTGATCTGTAAGTATGCATTTTAAATGGTTAGTTATTCATTAATATTGGATTGAGAAATAATAAACCTCTCTCTTACATTATCAGAAAATAATGAAAGGCGCTTAAATCGGGGACTCTGACAAAGTGAATTCTTTCAAAGACAACAGCAATGTCCCAGGTAATTAACAGACCAAATAAAATCAGATCAAAGTCTGGACACAGGTCACATATAAGGACATATTTATTTATTGTAACACAATGTAATGAGTAGTTTTGAGAGAGTGGTAAGGAGTGGTTTTGCCTTCCCCTTCAGACTGTGCACCAGCTTCTCGTGAGATTCAGGTCTGTGAGGCCCCTGCAGAGCTGATGGCTTCTGAGAGTCTAACTGGGCTGGATGAGACTGCATCTGTGCTGGAGGAGACTGCATCTGTGCTGGAGGAGACTGCATCTGTGCTGGAGCATCTGTGCTGGAGGAGACTGCATCTGTGCTGGAGGAGACTGCATCTGGGCTGGAAGAGACTGCATCTGGGCTGGAAGAGACTGCATCTGGGCTGGAAGAGACTGCATCTCTGCTGGAGGAGACTGCATCTCTGCTGGAGGAGACTGCATCTGGGCTGGAGGAGACTGCATCTGTGCTGCATCTGTGCTGGATCATCTCTGCTGGAGGAGACTGCATCTCTGCTGGAGGAGACTGCATCTGGGCTGGATGAGACTGCATCTGGGCTGGAAGAGACTGCATCTGTGATGGAGGAGACTGCATCTCTGCTGGAGGAGACTGCATCTGTGCTGGATCATCTGTGCTGGAGGAGACTGCATCTGTGCTGGAGGAGACTGCATCTGTGCTGGAGGAGACTCCATCTGTGCTGGAAGAGACTGCATCTGTGCTGGAGGAGACTGCATTTGGACTGGAGGAGACTGCATCTGTGCTGGAAGAGACTGCATCTGTGCTGGAGGAGACTGCATCTGGGCTGGATCATCTTGGCTGGAGGAGACTGTATCTGTGCTGGTTGTCTCATCTACTCCAGAGATTGGACTTTCTCACCAGTCTGTTTAAGTCACCTAGGCAGCTTATTGATCCTTTGGATCATCAGATCCTCTAATAACTCTTGGGATCCTTTCTTCTATATTCTTTCAATCTAAATCTTGCTAGTTACATCAAACTCATCATTCCATGCACATTGGTGTAACTTTGTTATTGTTTTAAGACAACATGTAGACAGCTATATATTTGTAGGTAATGGTGTATGTGTCTGTTATGTGGCATTGCATTGTGAGTAACTTTCTTGGACTGAATGAGTGGACTGCCCCGTCTACCTTGTGCCGCAAGCTTAAGCACTTGCACATGTTTTATAGAAAATCAATGGGTAAATAAAGATGTTTATGCAGTTGCTTAAATTGACCTAAAAATCTCCCTTATGAATATAATCTTTAATACAAGATGCATTGTGGGTCAGGGCAGTGACTAATCCAAACCCTCATAACAATAATGTTATATAATACATTAATAGCATTTCCTGGTCCATGCCACAGGTAGACCTAAAAGCACCTCAAATTGATATCATAGTGTGGGTGCTTTGGATGTGAAAGTGTTTTACATTTATGCTTAAAAGATGAATATTTCAGCATTGTGAGAAATTAGAGGGAATGTGCAGACTCCAGTGCATGTGTTACAGCAGGAGCTTTTGGACCCTGGAGGTGAAAATAAAAGTGTACAGTATAAATGAAGTAGCTTACCCAGATGTGTAGAATAGCGCCCCCTGGTGCTTTCTTTACTCTTTAAAGTTTCAAATCCATCCCAACTCGCTTCCCTCAAAATGGCTCAATATAGGTAAATGTTGTGTGTGGTTTGTAGTTTGGTCATATGTACAATACAATTGTGATGATAAAGAGATACTAAATAAGTCACAGAAATGATAGTTTTTCTTAGACTTTTATTTGTTTTACAAAAAAAGTTCACATCAACACTTACCATTATTGTTAATACAGTATACTCAATTCCTTCCCAATGGAAGTAAAATACAACAGCTTTTTTATTTATTTTAATCTTATATTAAAAATATCAAATCATACTCATCTAACAGTGCTTAATTGTAAGATATGTCACAGGCTTGAAGCTGAAAGGTTGGCTTTGAATTGCGTTCTGATGAGAGGTCGAGAAAAAAACAGCCTGTGGAAAACTACCAGTATGTCACCTGCCCATGACAAGCTGAACATGCAATGAGGGCAATTACACAAACCATCCCACTGATTACACTGGAGTCCCACTGGATGCTTGGATCAGGCTTGCAACCATTTCAATGGAGAAAAAAAAAATGTTTTTACATCTACCATGACTTTTTTATTCTTTCATCTTTTCACAATATTGCATACCTGGAACTTTAAAAAAATAATAATTCACCAATAAATTGTCAAAATGTAATAAAAAAAGAAAGTAATCATCACTACTTCAAAAAACGTCAAACAATGGACATCATGGAGAAGTTCTCTAGTTGTACGGGACTGTACAGGCACACAGAATATATTCATAATAAATAGAGCAAGTCTGGCCTGGACACATACCTCTCTCTAACACAGCATGGGAGGAGCATGGGGACCTTAAACTGGACTCATACCTCTCTCTAACACAGCATGGGAGGAGAATGGGGACCTTAAACTGTCACTGCCTTCAAGAAGCTCAAGTTTCTACTCAGCAAAAAGGACAGCCCAACACGTACAAGTGTGTGTGTATCATACACACATACACACACAAACATACATACTTCCACACTCCCTGCCCTCTAAATCACATGCGCAAAGCAAAAGAGAATGAAAGCAAACGGATTAAACTACTGAACAAAAAATATTTATAAACTATGTAAATGCCATTTGTGTATTGTACTGGAATGCCTCTGCTAGATAAGAGGGTGAGAAGGAAAGGAGAAACAGGCCCGCTCTGGGATCCAGGAGCTGACGTCTGGACAGAGGGCACAGCAGGAGAGAGGCCTGGGGAACTAACCTCACACAAGCTGGTGTCAGCCTCTGTAGCAGGCCAAAGGTGGGTGGCTGTAGAGAACCCACAGCCCTTTAGAGGAATGGCTTCCCATATGTCTCACACATTCACACACGCGCACACACACACGCACACACACACGCAGACACACACACACACACACACACACACACACGTAGACGTGTACCAGCACTCACATAAAGAGTAGCGACTCAAGAGAGGGGAAGGTCTGTACGTGGATTGTGGATGGGGAACAGGCAAAGTGAAGAGTGTAAGGGTGTTTGGCGGATGTTTTTCTCAGGCCAAGTGTTGGGACGGTTTGGATCCTGATTTCACCGCTGGCCTTCTGGGGAATCACACGATGGGGGGTTCTATTGACTAGAAGCGTCACGTTATTCTGAGAACCGGTCTGGACGGGAGCTCCACTCCAGTTCTTCCCCAGTTTGACGGGTGCTCTCTGGACAGAAGACGACGACGATCCAAAGGACGTTCCAAATGGAATGGATGCGACGAGCGCAGAGGGCTCGTGTCCTCCTGCTGATGGTGGCGTGGGGCCTCCCCTGGTTTGGGCCCGTGCAGTAAAAGACATTGTGGTGTTTGGGAGGCAGGGAGGGGGCCCCTGCTGCAGGAGTCTCTGTCTCTCTGGGCTCTTAGACGTCAGTGGAGAAGTAGAGGGTGTTCCTCTTCAGCTCGGTGAAGGTGATTGGCGGATGCTGAAGGTAGTACAGCAGCACCTGGACCTGGAGCCCACAAAACACACACCCAGAGGGGAGAGATGCATGTCAGATAGGAGACACACAAACACAAATGGAAACACATACACACGCGAACACACCCTATCTCTCTCTCTCTATGTCTCTCTCTAACACTCACACACACACCTTTAACTGGAGGCACTGTAATGTAGGTAGAAATGTCAAAATGGTTTAGGACGGACAGGGCATTCTCCTGAACCTCAATATCTCACAATGTCAAAACCTGTCCTGGGTTTGTGAATATAAGACTGCTGTTGCACTGATGCAAATGAGTGTGGCTGACTAATAAGATCTGAGAACCGGTTGGAGTACAGCGAAACCACTTGTGGTCTGAGCAGTTCCCGTGAGACAGCACTCGCTATAACACTGACATTTTCCCACTACTGACAAAAAAAAGCATAAGACATTTACGGTAAAGTCATCAGTGAGGCTTCATGCCCGGGGGCTCAAATTCTACAAATTAAGTACCACAAAGCTTTATTAATATTTCATATAAATCATAGCTTGTATAGGACACGTGTTGTGCTTCGTCCAGTACAACAATATGTGGATTTTATGCATTTTAAAAGCGACAAGGTGGGTGTACTTCTAGTCTTGAAGGTCCTCTAAAGACTCCTGTTATGCTGATTTCTTATGTTCCTTACAGAGGAGTCCTTTCCTGTTCTATCTAAACTAAACTAAGAATGACAGATGAATTCTGTCCTCATTGGTGAGATCAGACAAAGGTCACAGCAATACAAATTCCAAGCTCATATGCTGAAGCAATGACAAACATGTCCCTTTGGCTTCAGTACTGCAGTTTGACAACTTAAGATCCTGGAACGAGCGGTCACCGCTTCCTGTTTAAATAACAGTATCTAGTAGAATTCCCTTCACAGACCAGAATATGTCAATTAACCTTTTATTTACTAGTAACACCAATACAATTGGTATCTACAGCACATTATTATGAACAGTACTACCTTTCCATCAGAAAACTTTAGAATACAGAACAACTTCTCTTCCATATTTCCCCCGTCCATGGAATTTTACATGGGTGTCAAACATTACAGCTTCCATCATCACATGAAGCCTTTCTGGCCTATGTTGCCATTATTATGTATC
>NC_137920.1:66944696-66967196 GCF_963457725.1 Sprattus sprattus
AACTGCTCTAAGCGCCTCCTGGAACTGTTACATGTTTGAGGCGTGAGAGTGATAGCTAATCTTGAGACTACAGGGACGTGAGGACAAGATGCCTTCCATTTTCAACTGAATCCCACGCAGACTTACCCCATTCATCTCAATCACATCCATGTGCCAATTCTTGGTCTGCACTGTCTGTGGATCCAGCTAAAAGAGAAAGAGATTCCGAAAGATTAGATTTCATTCCCCTCATGCATTTCACCAAACCCCATTACTTCTTCCCAACAAGCATTTAAGCAAATTCAAGACCTTAGCGATTTATCTCTTTTCTTTTCTTTTGGGAGACATTAATATTTAGGAATTTTGAGTAACCCATTCTATTTGGCCCAGCCTGAAGCCCATACCTAGGGGTTCGTCCCCCACTCCTAGGCATCCCCAAACTTTGATTTCCTCTCCCCACGTCTCTGAGAGGAACACTACACACACCTGACAGAAAGGTGACCTCACAAAGCCTAGATGCTTGGCACTTGCTATGTAGCTTCTAATGAAGTGGGGACAAACATACACCTAATTATAAGTAGAAATGTGAGCAATAGGAGAAGGTAACGTCTTTAAGGCTGGTCTAACATGGCATTGTCCCACAGACCCTGGCATTCCAGGCAACGCCTCCAGATATTACGTTAAGACTTAACCTTCTAACAATTCCACCCTCCATAACAACCAAGTCATCATTAAGTTTCCACATTAGATGGTGGACTATTTTCTGCAACAGCCTTTTTTCTGAAGAAGACACAGTTTTCCATTTGCCTCCCCTGTGGAAATTCCCAGACAGTCCAGCCTACTTCTTAAAAAAATCCCTGGGAACTCTAGATCAAACCAAACTCCTTCATGGATTTCCGGGAAGTTAACTCTGTAGGGGTAGGGACAGAGAGCAGTGTGGCTAAGGCAAGAGACTACTGAGAGAACCTGGTATTGCCATTCAATATGACCTATAATGTGTGTATGTGTGTGTGGTTTGTGTGTATGTGTTCATACTGTATGAGCATACATGTTGTAACAAGGGTGTGTGTGTGTGTGTGTGTGTGTGTTCTTGCCACAATGTGGTCCAGTGCAGTATTTTTCAGTGTACACTGCTGTCTAAATAACAATCAATGTAGTTGTCAAACCGTAAAATGTTTTAGTTGCTTGAAATTGTTGTTAAAGTTTTCCGTTAATGTTAAAGTAGTCAAGTTTTCAAGTTTAACCACTCAAAAATAATCAGTTACTTTACTTAGAAATTGATGCAATTGGTTTCCTGAGTTCTTTAAGTAAAGTCAGCTTGTTGGAATTTACATTAAATTCGGACAAACAGGCCGATATCTGTCTGCTGTCTCCTGTGGCCAGCCATTCCCTTCTTTCTGGTTTTTCCAAATCATGAACTTGAGGAACATCTACATGTACCAACACAGACCCTGTCTCCTGGACTGGCCCTGGTACATGTTATCACAGCCCCTAGCTTCCCACTGAGCCTGCACCTCTTGGGCTAAGAGAAAGATCCCTCTGCCATAGGCCCACACTGTCCTTTTCTCTGTTTGAACATCTGGAGGAACCCACTGCTCTAAAACAAGGTTAAATTCACAAACAACCTCACACACACACACACACACACACACACACACACACTAACACACACACACACACACACGCACACAACACACCACAAACACAACACACACAGATGTTTTCCCTGTACTGACAGGGGCTTTCCTCTGACTCCTCAGTGAGAACATGGTTGTGGCGTGATGACCAGCAGGCTTGCGTCTGGAGGAACCTGTCACTCAGGCTGGGCTCTCAGGACGCAGAGGGGGGGGTGTTACAAACACACTCCAGAGCTCCGTACGGCACAGCTGAACACAGCCCAACGCAGCTGATGGCTTTAGCAGGCCCACTCAACAGTGGCCACTAACGAGCAGACGGCCTTCGGTGTTTGTTGTAAAGATAGACTCGGGAGCGAAATAAAGAGTGTGTGTGTAAAATGATTCCCTTTTAAAAAAAGAGAGTATACAAACCAAATTACAATTACGCTACAATAAAGATACGTCCATGTTAGAATTGAAGGGCTTACGCAAATTTCAATTATTGTCAAAAAGTCAATTAGTGAGCAAAGAAAAGATGTCGTGCTGAAAATGCTTTATCCCCTCTGCAATTATGGTCATGAGTTCTTCTACGGGTGCTGCCTTTCTTTGTGACTTGAGCCAGGTATGTGCAACCCCGACACATTTGCTCTCATTTGTGAGGTTTTGAGAACAGCGGTACACAGCCCACAGCATGACCACACTCAATTATCATTACTCTTGCTGCAGTGGAGAGGGAGACCATATTGAAGCAATCTAGATCAAATTTCGTGACAACAAACGTTTGCAGACACTTTTCCCACTGTTTAACTCACCATCACTTACAGGGCAACTACAACTATGCGATTATAGTATAGCGCGGCTATTATCTGCCTAGACAGGGCGCTCTGTTGTACTGGCGTATGAGTTATAAGCTACTACTTTAATAGTGTTGAAGCATTCATCAAGACCAATGTCAGTCTAATGAACGTCATTATAAAAACTGCCATATGAAACTGTCGGCTAAGACCCAATCTCTGTCAGTGCCCATTTTCACAGCGGGGGCTAGGTAGTTAAATGAGGGCCGGCTAATCAGTGCTTTTTGGTCTTTACTGGCTCTTGCCAAACTCCCAGATGGCCTTCTGATGAGTTCTCTAGGGGCTCCCCAAAAAAGGCTCCTTTCCCTCTCTCTCTCACTTCTCCACGAATCTCTCAATTTAACCCCCGAGTACAGACGTCATTAAAAATATATAAAGTCAAGCTGGGGGGGGGGGGGACTGCAGAAAATCTCTAAACGCAGCACACTAACTGATTTGCGGAGAGGCCAGCGTTCTTCTAAGATCAGCCTGTGTGTATTGAAAGCCACGCAGGAGCACACCACATCTCTCTCGTTACATTTTTTCTAGCATGGGAAATGTTATGGCTGAAAGGGATAACCCTAAGCCTCAATTTTTTTTAAAAACACTGCATAGTTGAGGGTTTACTTACACGGCGCGTGCAATTTTCAGGAGAGATTTAGCATGGCTATCTCAGTTTAGCGCTTGATGAGAAAAGAATCATATGGGTTGCATGAAAAACGTCCCTTTGATGCAGGACATCGATAACAAAAGTGTGTGCTCTGCATGTGCCCAGAGACTGCCTTCAACAAAGAACGCCCAAAAAGGCTTAGTTGTTTGATTGTCTTGCTGCCTGGCAGCCAATCAGATGAGCATATACCCCTGGTACTACAAAGCGCATCCATAGGATACAGCGATCAAGAACAGGGCAGGACAAAGACCAAAGACTCCACTGTCTGTTTTTATTCATCTTTAAATGGAGATGAAACGGTGTGCCAGTGTTTTATCTCTCAAGCCAACCTAGACTCAGATTGCTAGCACATGCAGAGAGAGAACAAAGCGAAGGGAAGGATGTATAAATAACAACCTTATACCAGTCATGGTTTGGATTAAAACTGCTGACCTCTTAAACACATTTCCTCTCAATCAGACAAAGGAACAGTTCCCAGAAATCCCTTTGGTAAATGCCATATGACGTCCTCAATCTGACAAGACAATGAAGTCAAGCCCTGTTTCAAATTCAATCAATAATGTCTTTGTAATAAATACTGAACATTGAGATGAGAGAGAAAAAGACAAAGAGTTAAGAGAAAAAGATGAAAAAGTGTGTGTCAGAGAGAAAGACAGAGACAGAAAGAGAGAGACAGAGAGAGGGAGAGGGAGAGAGAAAGAGAGACAGACAGAAAGAGAGAGAGAGAGAGGGAGAGAATTCCAAAATTCTGCCTGTGTGAGTGACTCAGCAGAGGAAAGCTTGACTCTCCACTCGTCCCTCTGTGGGCTCAACCACTGTGAGGTTCTGCAGTGGCAGGAACACCATGTTCCCTACCCGTTCCCTCACCCTCCACAGACGCTGATGATGCTGCTACTACTGCTGCATGCCAGGCCTCACCCCAACTCTCCCCAGAGCCGCTCGAGGCTGATCTCACCCAGCGGCCTGCTCTGGGCAGGGCATTAGGGCATGACAGCTCAACAGAGTCACCTGCTGGTGTGTGTGTGTGTGTGTGTGAGCAGATAAGACCTCTTGCTAGCAGGATAGGTGATCCTCTCGTCATGGAGGAAATGTGGCAGGGAGCAGAAAAAGCCGAAACTAACATCGGATTGTCCCGTGCTCTGACAAGTCATGTGGCGGCCATTTGTGTCTCTGCGCTTCTTTAAACTTAATTCTGCATGCGTCTGTGTACAGAGATGCAAAAACACATGTGCACTGCAGACGCTTGGGTGAACGCAACCACAAGCACAGAGATCTTTGTAAACTAGAGTCATCACAGTCAGACCAAGGTGTGATTTATGAGTAGCTGCAGCACAGTTATTAAATGGGGAAGATGTCGGTTGTTTTTTGAACATAGCGGTAACATCACCATTAACCAAAGAACTGGAAGTGCTAGATTGGAATACAATTGTGGTACAGCACACAATAAGGCAAGGAAACACAAAGCAATAGCCTACCCGCTGTCAAAAGGCAAAGAAATCACTTCAAATGAATGTGCAAAACCTATGAAATCAGGAACAAGGCTCTCTTTAAAGTTCATACGGAGGTAATAAAACCTTAATCCTAATTAGTTCATTAGAATTGAGATGGAAATGTCCTACATTTCCCATTGCCTGAAATGAATAATTAAAAAGAACCTCTGATACGCAGCATTTACTCCCTCTGTTTGATTAAGGCTTTAGAGGATTGTGCCCATCTTTCCAGGGCTTTTATTCGGATAGCTGAATACTCATCATCTGACTCCCTGTTTTAATTAGCTGCTTCCACACTTTATTTTAATTAGCAGCCGTGTCCATCACTGTGCATTAGCCATTTTTTTTTTTTTTACGTTGTCTCAAATAACAACATTGAGCTTTGTTTTGACGAATCCTAATCTAAACAGGAAATCATTTGTTTGTTTACAACAACATTGAGCATCATCGCATGAGTCAGCTGAGTATGACGTGGGCGGTGCTGTTTGCTGCTGGCGAGGGGGGTGGTGTTTTTTTTTTAATAGAGAACACTGCGACGAGGGTGCTGATGAACACTAACGTGTGAGAGCATGTTTCATCTGGTCATGGTACAAACACAACGCTTAGAGTAGACACCATTGGTGGCACATGTGGTCATGGTAGGGTGTTGAGGAAATGACTGAAAATTAAGTGGGAGTGAATGTATGTATGGTTTTTGCCCAATCTTGCTTTCGCTGGTCTTATATAAGACCAAGCTTTTACATAACATACACGAATGCAACCAATGCTTGAGTGAGGATACAGTGTGCAAATCTGCCTGAACACAAACACGCACAGACGTGAAGTAAAACGCAGACACACACACATGTTCACATGGACACAAAGCTGACAGCCTCTTTCTGACCTCTGCTATGGAAACAATGAAACACTTTCTCTGTGGAAAAAAAGCACACATTGCTGAAATGGTATGTGAAATGTGCTGTTCACAGAATGCTGCTGAATCTGGTTTTCTTATCAAGTTCTCCTCTTTTGTGTCAAGCCAAAAGTATCACAGTGAGTCTTGGCACTTCACTAGCGGGACTGATTTGTGGGAACGTTGCTGTAATTATACAACTATTCAGGGGTTGGAGTGGAGGTCATTCTAATATTTACCTAAGAGACTTGATGCATTTCGCTGATGTCAGACCTCGCTCCAGTTGAGTGGTTTCCAGTAAGCGAACAAGCACCATACAGGAAGCCTTAATTCTCCGATGACTAAGAGCAGACAGTAATCGGGGCTGCTTAGAGCAAACACAACAACGTCCAACATGTGGACTAGTATGAACTACTTCGCAGTTGACATTCACTAATACGTTAATCCTATACTTATAATATATAATATAATAATCCTATATAATATGTTAAGTGATGAAAAAAAGAATATTACACTGTTACAAAACTTAGCTCAATGTGTCGGAAATGATCACACTAAGCGACTTCATGAACACTGTCTTGTTAAGGGAAGTTAGACAATCTCTGAAATAAATCCAACAAGTAGAAGCCCTCGCAAATGAGCCATAACTCACAGAGGGG
This sequence comes from Sprattus sprattus, assembly GCF_963457725.1. NCBI lineage: Eukaryota > Metazoa > Chordata > Actinopteri > Clupeiformes > Clupeidae > Sprattus > Sprattus sprattus. The sequence continues at coordinate 66,950,836 of NC_137920.1, forward strand.
ATGGGAAGCCACTGGTGGACTAATTGCATGATGAATTGGAGGTGGTGTGAAGGGTAGGGCCACTGTGACCTTCCGCCTCCACGCAAAGAGCAACTCACCGCAGGGGGCTTTTCTCTCCGGCGGGGGGAGGAGGTCATCCCCAGGCACCCTTGCCCCTGTGGAATTCATTATCCAATCAGTGGGGCCTTGTTAGCCACCAACGCGGGGCGTAATGTGACCCTCGGCGGGGGTATGGGTCCCCTTCAGGTGACTGCTCGAAGATTTATGTCCCCGTATAAATGGGGCCATTAGGGGCTGGCTGGCATTTGAGGGGCCTTTTAAAAAGGTGAAGGGGGCACTGGACTCTTCTTCTTCACTGACACTGTACCGTGCTAAAATGGGAAGCCACGGGTCGGAAAACAAGACCTGGCCTTTAGTATGAGGCATCCAAAAACCACCCAAAAATGTAAAATGTTCTTCACCTGCATATATATATTCATTCATATGTATCGTGGAAGTGAACAGTAACTACAGTTGTAGTTTGGTGCTATTGTAGTTTAGTGGTATCGTCATTTAGTAGACAAATGTCGAATGGACTGGGATGGAATGTTATGTGACGTGCTGGCTATAGTCTGCCAGTGTAAGCTTGGCTGAAACATCTGCCTGTGCTCTTGCAGGCTTAATTAAAACCAGGCAGCTACCCTGAGACGAGCCACAGTGGCCCTTCTCTCAATCCTCCTCCCTGGACAACTCCATCATGTCTGTACAGTACCCTCCTTTCCCCTGCCACTTTCTCCTCTCTCATTTGTCCCCTATTAACCTGTGTCCTCTGCACTACCTCTGTCTCTCTCCCTCTTTCTGTATTCAGTGAACTGTGAGTGTGCTGAGAGGTGCTCTTCCCCTGCTAATGCTCACCTTCTCATTCCCCCCCGCAGGATGAAAGCTGCGCTGTGGTGCTCAGCGCCTCTGACCCAAGCATGCACACACACACACACACACACACACACACACACACACACACACACACACACACACACGCACACACGCTCTCTTTCTGTCTCTCTCTCTCCTGCAACTGAGACTTCATTCAGAAAACTGACGAGCCACACCTTCCCTACCTCAAAGCCTCATTCAGCACGCGAGAACAAGTAGCACGGTGATGCGTGTGAATGTGTGTAAATGTGCTACTGTGTGCACCAGGAGGAGGCGTGAAAGTGGGAACTTGTTTTATGAACCATTTCTGCAAGAATCTTTAATGTGTGGACAGGTATGTTACATGTGTAAATATGCATGCGCGTGTGCGTGTGTGTGTGTGTGTGTGTGTGTCTGTGTGTGTGTGTGTGTGTGTGTGTGTGTGAGTGTGTGTGTGTGTGTGTGTGTGTGTGTGTGTGTGTGTGTGTGGTGCCATTTGCATCTGGAGCCCAGGCTGATGAGGGATGAGGGGAGCTTTCACGAGCGATCGATGCTGTAAATGATGTGTGCACAGCAGCACATCTCCCCCTCAGCATTATGGATACACTCTATACCAGCACACATGTATAGCTGAACACACAGCAGTCTACTTTAAAACAGACACCACACATCCATCCATCCATCCATGCACACGAGCACACACACACCTGGTGGACCTCAGTACCAGTGAAGCCTGACTGCTCCCCGCTCAACAGATGATCAGTAGCACTGATCTACTGTAATGTGCTGTGTGGACAGGCTAAGGGGTCGATGGAGTGGAGCTGGGGATTGGGCTCCCTAATCCTGCTGGTCTTATGCTGGCCGGTGCCAGGAGAGAGAGAGAGAGAGCGCGGAGCAGAGGGGTCGAGGGAGCGCTCCCGCCCCGGGGCAGGTGTGGCCCTCTACATGGCCTGGCCCTTGGGCGCAGGAGTTAAGTCCTGGACTCTCAAGTCTTTGTTCTACCCTGGCTGAGTTCTGTAAGCTTATGCACATAAATTACTGTTTCAAAGTGCTGGCAGTGCAGATGCGGTACAAGGAACAGAGACCTGTTTTTTTCGCACCCTCACGTCATCTCTCACTCACTCACGCACACTTAGCTCTCTCGTTCATTATCACTTTATCTCTTTCTTTCTTTCTCTCTCTCTCTCTCTCTCTCACACACACACACACACAGAGAGACACACACACACACACACACACACACACACACACACACACACAGACACACAATCTTTGTCGCATGCAAACAGCAGAGAACAGATTCACTCGTAACAGGTCTGCAGAAGCACAGGAACACAAAAGCTGCAGGGTTCTGCTGCTGTGTGCTCTGCCGCCTTCAAGAAAACCAAAACCATAATCTCCCATTACCAAAGAGGAATGCATTCTTCTTCTCCAACATTTCACCAACGTAGAAAGATTGAGATACAAAACCCCAGATGTTAACAGCAGAAACGTTATGCCTGAACACATGAATGTTATGCTTAAAACCCATGGTATTAATTTCAGAATGTATGACAGAAACACAAACATCCAGGACCCCCACTACATCTCACTCTCTTACTCTCTTTAACTCACTTACATACTCACACACACACACACACACACACACACACACACACACACACACACACACACACACACACACACACACACACAGAAAAAACGAGAGAGACATAGAATCCTGTTGTCTGCATTTGACCCAGAATCTGAAGCTAATTTGAGGCACAGAGGAAGCAGTCATGGGAGTGAATTGCTTTTGTTAACCATAAATCAGACACAGCTTTAGCAGCCCTCCTGTTAAAGCACACGTCTACAGACAGATGAATGGAGCCGCTTGTGAAGGTTTGTCTATGTGAACACACATGCTTGGGAGTGGATGAGCATTGCGCTGGCATATGACTCAAACAATAACTGACAGATCGAGAGAGAAGGAGAGATGGTGTGTGAAAATGTGTCAGAGAGAAAGAAGTACAGACAGAAAATAAAAGAAAGAGCTAGAAAGAGAGAGAGAGAGAGAGAGACAAATACACCAATAAAATGTATGGAATCTTTGACATTGGCTGTCGTTCTCTACCGTCATGATGTGCCATATCTCTCTCTCCGTCTCTCTCACACACACAGCCCTGCATGAGAGAAGAAGCATACTGACCACCCTTCTCATGAGGACCAGCTGCTGAGAGATCAGGACTCTGAACCACCAACTCAGAGCCAAGACTGGAGCTGTACATTCCACAGAAATTACCGCTGCCATGACAGGCTGTGTGGAACCCTAACTCTTTCAATTCCATTCCCTTCAACTAAGATTCTATATTTGCACCTTTGACATACATGGAGCCGATGACAGCACATGCATAGACACGAAGCAAAGACGTGACTCAGAAGTGGGTCACATTCCCTCTGCAGTATGGTTACTGGTGTTTGGGACACTGCATGAGACACAATAGCCATAAGTCCTGCTGATGCGTGTGACAGGCTGTGATGGCACATCAAACATGGCGGATGGACGTGGATGCAGAGTGGGGGCGTGACGTGACGTGGTCGTATATTTACTAAACCCTGCTGAGCCCATAACTTCTTGCCCAAGAGCAGGCACTCTGTCAGGCCTGAGTGACTGTACCCTGCGTGCTGACCCTAGGTCAGGTTAACACAGAGTTTAAATCTCCCTTGCATACGCCGCCACATGTTCTGGAGCACGTGTCCAAAGCGTGCGCTTGTGGTCTGAACAGCCGTGCACACACACACACACACACACACACACACACACGAGTGTATGGCATGAATAGACATGACATGATCATAATGCCAAAACACTGACACAAAGGCACCTCCTGCATACATACACAGTGACTCACAACTACTATCAGTAGTGCAGCGTTAACTTGGAATTATATTTTCTCTCCCTCATGTTGTTTGTTAAAATGCACGGCACAATGTCGGATAAAAGCTGTTTACTGACACAATATTCATGAATTCTTTTTCAAAATGTTATTCTTGGTTTGACAGTCAAAAACACATTCCACATTTTGCCGCATTAGACTGAAACTAACTTGCTGAGAGGGAGAGAAAGAGAAGAGTCAGTGACACAGAGAGGGAGATGGGGAGAGCCGCTGACAGACAGAAAGAAAGAGAGAAAAGAAGAGAAAGTGCCGGGGTGAAAGAGCGTGAAGACCTTTTGTCTAAGGAGCTTGCTGCGTACGCGGCCCCACAGCTTGGCGCCGGTGTTGCCGTGCCTCTTGACGGCGGGGAGGTCGTCCACGCAGTGCTTCTCCAGGCGCTCGCAAACCGTGTTCAGGTTGTGGTCTGCCACCATGATCTCAGTCATCTTGCCGGCTGCTGGCCGCTGCTGCCCCGCTCACAGGGGAGGGGGTGGAGGGGGGGGGGTATGTGCTTCACAAGCGTGCGAGGGGGAGCCACAAACACAGATCCAAAGCTCCGTTTCCCTCACAAGTCACACAGACACCAAGAAAACCAACTCTCACGAATTTACCAGAAAATACTAGTGTTTCCCGTAGGAGAACAGAGCTGACTATCTCTCACACTCTCACAATGGAGTGGTAAAATACCAGATGAGAGTAAAAAAGTGAGAGAAATAAAGAAAGAAATCGTGTCAGAATGGCTCATTCTTCGAGAATAAGAGAGAATATTGCCATGGTTCTGTGTTTTTTCCCCCTTCTGGTCCGGAGAATTTAATCCTGAGAATTCTTCTCTGGTTCCCTCTCAGGCTTTCAGGCTAATTCCACAGGCAGCTGCCAGCATCTCCTCTTCTGCTCTGCTCTGTGCTCGATCTGATTTCCAGTAACGCAAACAGGGAGAGAGGAGGAGGAGGAGGAGGAGGAGAGAGAGGGAGGGAGAGAGAGAGCGAGTGGGGGAAGGAGAGGGAGAGAGCAAGAGAGAGGCAGCAGGCAGAGGAGGGGGGAGTGGATGAGCTGCTGCCATCACTAAACAGTACAGAGTATCCAGATGTGTGAGTGTGTGTATGAGCGTAAACATGTGTGTGGGAGTGTGTGTGTGTGTGTGTGTGTGTGTGTGTGTGTGTGTGTGTGTGTGTGAGTAAGCCACAGAAGCCTGGGCAGTGACAGGAGATGTAAGTAAAGATGTGAGTAAAGAGCTAGCCATGTATTTCAAGGGTAGACAAACTGGATAACTGCAAACATGCTTTTTCATGTATTTCCAGACTTAAAAAAGAAAAGAAAAAAGAAAGCATTTTCCTTCCCTTTTCTCCCCAGCTGAATTCCCCAAGATTCCCCAGTGGACCAAGGCACATACACTTCACTGGCCTCTCCCCGTTATGTAAGTGTGTGAGTAGGCTAGCGCTCCCATTTCACCAGCCTCTCCCTCTTTCTCACCCTCTCTCTCTCTCTCTCTCTCTCTCCCTCTCTGAGCCTCTGCACAGGGAGTCCTCTGGAGACCAGCTCCGCTTTAATTGATCCTGAGTGTTTCTGCCATGTGGCCCAACCCCTTGGCCCTCTCCTCCTCTCGCTCCACATGCCACCCTCCCCCCATTTTCCCCACCAGAGTGGCCTTCAGATCGCATGCAGAGAGTGGAGCTGAGGAGAGCTGAGGCTCAATCACTACCACTAGAATGCCCCTCTGAACACACAACCATCATCTGAACACACAACCATCATAGAGATGGTAGAGACAGGTATAGAGGGGTGTTTACCATCCATACTGCTTCTCAGGCTACACCTGAATCATTTAAAATTCTGCACTAGATGCATGGGCAATATACACACACACACACACACATACACACACACACACACACACACACACACACACACACACACACACACACATATGGATGACAGAGAGGCTCCCTGTAACACACCGGTTGTGCCCTCATCGCTGGCTCTCATTCTTCCTGAGGAGGCCCTGGGAGGGCTTGAGAGTTCAAAACGCATTCCTTACTGTACACACTCAGACACACACACACACACACACACACACACACACACACACACACACACACAGACACACACAGACACACACACACAAACACACACACACCATCTGCAACATGACAACCAACATCTGTGAGTCACTCTTCCACGCTCGTCATGTGTGTGAGGGTATCGACATGCTTCTGGCAAACATCGGCTCTGAATTTAATCATGTGTCACTCACAGACCATGACTTGCACAAGCCTTGGTGTTGTTAATGTTTTACAGAATCCTGAAGCTAACAAGAACAGAACAGAACAGGACGCTGGGACAACATGTACAGGCAGTCGACTCCAACACCGGTGTGGTGAAAAGCAGAGCGGAGATGAGAGCGGTTCTGCGTGTTTTTCGCTGTTGGACCGCCTTTCTCTGCGCCGAGGCACTCAAGGGATGACCGTGGTGGGAGGGCATGTAAGAACACTCTGCTAAGGGTAAAATCGAGGCAACAGGCATCAGGCATATGCATGCTGTGCTTCATTTCTGGTAGAGAATGCTGAAGGGAAGAGGATAAAAAAGGAACGACCTTTCCCAGTTAGGATGCCGAATGCATTTAAATAAGGCGAGGGGTTTGGTGAGAAGAGAATAACTGCTCAAACAGAAAGGGCACTGGGTGTAGGGCGCAAGAACAGCAGAAGTTCTATCTTTGGCTTTCTGTCCTTTCCATTTTACTCTTCTCCCAAACCCACCATGTTAGATTCACATAACATAAGGATAGAATCAATCAAGGTTGAAACCACCAGAATGTCTGAGCTTCAAAAGTCAGCTTTTATTCTCAGTCTAATGAAGGCAAAAATGACACTTGCTCTCATTAACCCAGAAAAACAGAGGGCATGGTGAATAATGAGGCGTGTGTGTGGGTGGGTTGGGGGGGGCTCTCTCCTGTCAGCACTGCATGGATCAGGACTACAAAGCCAAGGAGGGTAAAAGGCATCAAGTCACCCCCTTCTCTTTCACTTGCTCTTGTTGTTGTTGTCGGTGAGCGGGGTTACCCCCCGGTGTGCCGACTGTCACCTTTCCCTCTGTTATAGCATGACTGCTATGATAGAGCTGGAAGCATGTTTGAAGCATGATTAAAACAAAAACAAAAGATAACACAAAAGGGAGAGATGGAGGGTCTGAAGGGGTAAGGTGGAGGTGGTGGGATGGGGGTTACTGAGGAAAGAGAAGGACCCTCCAGGGCGAAGGAATAATGATGACAGGTAGATCTGACGTGATAGACAAGAGAGTTAATACGCTTTGACAGAAAAAAGCACACTTCCCTAACCTTTAGCTACAGACAGTCTTTTTTTTTAAGGGTTAGAAAGGTAGACATGCTTAAGATGAACACAACACTTTTGAATCCTCCGCAGTGCTGCCTTACAGGTTATTTTAGAATTTAATGACTACGTCTGGCTGAAGCATGCTGAGCATGGAGGGAGGAGAGTCTTTAACAGCAGAGGAGCGCGTAAAACAGCCCGAATGGGACTGAGCGGTCACACCACAGCACGTGCTTTAGAAGCCAGACTCGACTAAAACACACATCAACTCAAACCACACACACACACTTCACTCAATCTTGTGTCTCATCACACACACACACACACACACACACACACACACAGACACACACACACACACACACACACACACACACACACACACGCACACACACACACGCACACACACACACACACACACACACACAGTGGAGTGACTAACCAAAGGCTCACACTGTGATGTAATCATGTGTGTCTTTGGTGGCGGTTCTGCCTGGATACGGTGCCATGCGGAGGCCAGCGAGGGGCTGCAGGGCGGTGGGGCTTGGCAGGGGCCAGGGAGCATATGGCCTCTGGTAGCCCAGGCCCTAGGTGGTGACATCAGCCAGCCGCTCCTCTTAATTATAGATAAACAGCCTGGCACTGCCCCCTCTTAAAGCTCCACCAGGAGCGCTGTGGCAAAAGCCGCAGTTTTACTGTGATGTCAGGAAATACACTTTCACTTACAGAACGCCTGTGTCTTGACACGGGAGGACACGCTCACCCTGGTCCACATACTGTGCTTGACAGTCACACGGGAGAGTGGCTCATTTAGGGTAATGGGACGATAATTAATCTCAGCGACACTTGAGCGATTAATTAGCCGGCAAAGTTAGATTATGCAAATCACATTAACCGCAACTGCACAACGAGTGGAGTTCCCCCCCCCCCCCCCTCCCCTCCGTCTTTGTTGTTGGGGACATGTTGCCCATTAAGGACTCCTACTTCGTCCTCACGTGTCACTTGTTTAAGGAAGGTGCCATTGCTGTTCCTGGCACTTGAGCGGAACATATGCGAGGGCTTTGAGAAGTGCTCCAGGAGGAGGGCTAGATGGCGGCGATCCAGAGACGGATGAAAGGAGGGTCCCAGTCTGACCCGGCAGGATGCGGCTGTGCACTGCTGCGCTCCATGTGTTCTCTAAGAGGTCTTTGAAGTGACAATCACCTTAAAGCGCACAGGACCACCATAGCCCGCCTCAATATGCCCTTCCCCGCGCTCGGCCAGTGTCCTTTTCCCTTCTGCGGAGGTACAGTAACACATATGGCGGCGGGTGATACAAATCTGTGTTTTGCTGCGAAACGCCTTTTACATGAGCGCTTACAAAGGGAAGATGACTGGGCCAACTGTTCTTCTCCCTTAAGGGAGGAAGTAGTGAGGTTACGCAGACTCAGACTCGCGCACACAGCACAGATTTCTTTTTTTTTCTCTTACGCCTTCCTTGGAGATCACAGCTAGGCACACGTTGGGCTCTGTGGCAGGTTAATAAATGTTGTAAGTGAGGCATCTCTGAGACCTCTCGCAGAATAAAATGTACTACGGGAGCGGTAAACAAGAATGAAAAAGATTCACAGTGAAATAGCGTAGTGATGAAACATCAGAAAAGGCTGGCGAGAGAAAGTGATTCCAACTGATGTATTATTTAACGGGTTGAATAACGCTATTGTTTAAAAAAAAAAAAGCAGGGGTGCTTACTCTAGTGTGTTTGTGTGTGTTTGTGTGTGTGTGTGTGTGTGGGGAGGGGTCTCTGAGCTGATGCTGTGATGAGCCCATGTGACAGCTGCCTGATAAGGATTGCCATAAGCCATATCCAGGGCATGTAATTCGATCAGTGGCAATACAACAGAAATGGCGGCTCTATATTTATCCGGCCGCACTTGCACTTGGCATTCTAAGAACACTGTGGTGGAAGGAGGGGAGCTCACTCAGAACCCCCATGACTCACAGTAGTAGATAAAGAGGAGGAGGAGGAGGAGAAGGAGGAAGATGAGGAGGAGGAGGAGGAGGAGGGGGAGGAGCGAGGAGGAGTAGTAGGAGTATGAAGGCGGGAAGGAGGTGTAGGAACGAGGAGGAGGAGGGGGAGGACCAGAAGGAGGAGGATGAAGGCAGGGAGGAGGAGGAGGGTACTGGTCTTTTATCTGCCCAAGCTCAGAGTTAGTGTGAGTCTGAGCCCGGGTCCCTGGGGGGGGGGGGGGGGGGGGGGTTGGGGGAGGTCTTTGCGGCTTAAGGCTCCTTCTTTCATGTTGGGAATCTGTGATAGAAACGTCTGATGCTAATGAAGAGTTTTAGAACAAAAGCTGGGGTCCCGTCATTAGCATGGTGCGCAGCCTTACAAGTGGCCTGTTAGTTTTGAGAAAGGGGTGTGCAAATATGAGAAAGAGTTTGTGTGTGTGTGTATGTGTGTATGTGTGTGTGTGTGTGTGTGTTTATAGTCCTGGCCCGTTCTATCTCAGTTCACAGTCTTTTCAGATGACAAGCTCCATGCGATGTTTTCACTGCTAGGGAAACCAAATTCATGCTACTGTAAAGGATCGATAAATCGCACAGATGCATTCCAAAACGTCAAGGCACGGAAAAGGAAACACAAGCACGAGGCACAGACATGATGCAAGACCCTTGGAGGAGACAGCAATGATTTCAGAGCGCAGTGGGGCGCGCTGCTCTTTCTCTCTCTCTCAACAGCGGCCTGCTGACGGCACAGGCAGCGTCAATACACACGGCCATATTTAATTCATGTGAAGCATTGCTGACAACCACTCCTCTCTTTCTTTTGGGGAGGGGGGGGGGTGGGGGGGGGGAGCCCTTCTACAGGATCTCCAAGAAATGCTGTTTGGTTGCTTTGCGGCATTCTGACAGCTGTCACTGAGCCTCCGCAATAAACTTGGTAGGTCTGAAGTTCATATGGGCTGTGAAGGATATAAAAAAATGAGTGGTTCTACTCTTGGGGAGGGTGTGGGGGCTGGGGGGGGGGGGGTGACCCACATTCCATTGCTGGGGGCATGAGGCCTCGGGGATGGTGTGGTTCTATATAGTAGTTCCGTCCCCCCCCCCCCCCCCCCCCCCCCTCTTAAGACTCACCTCTGAGACCCTGCTCTGAGATGATGCTCTGCTTCACACACCACCCCTCCCCCACCCCACACACAATGTATACGCCTACACGCATGTACACACATACTACACACACCATTCCAATCATGTGCTTACACACATCTACACACCACTTCAATCATGCATTACTGACCTGAAAAAAAAAGCCTTTGCATACATCGACCCACTAACCTATGTATGTCCCTGCCGAACACATGCAAGAGCCCTTCAAAACTCAAGCCATTAGTAACACGTGAGCTGGAGACAAAAATCATACATCACGTAGCACTTTAATTATATTATATTTTTCATTTTTAATTATAATTATATAAATTCAGTTTTGGTCTATTTATAAAGGCTCTGTAGTACAACCCAATAAAATAGCCTCATCAGTCTTTTAGAACCGATTACTCTCCTAATCCATGCAATCTCATCCCAAACCATATCCCTAAAACCCTTAAATCGACGTGTAAGCAGCAACCTTTAAATCAGCCACTAATTGAAGCTCAGGTCAGATGATTGTGAAGCTAGTCAAGTCAATCCCTTAGGCCAGTCAATTAACCGCTGCTGACTATAAACAAAAAATAACATATCTGCTGACCATCCAGGAATGAGTTAGCTATACAAAGAAACAGCAGTTGTGCTCATCCAAACCCCCTGGCCTTGATTTGTAGGTTAGAGGGACCCTGACTCATCAAATAATGTTTATGGCAACATTTATGTTACCTCGTAGAATAGAAAAATGGCATGTTATTTTGTTTGTTGAAGAGATCCTATCCAGGGTGAGTATTGTATCATTTTTTCATAATTTATACAGTTTGTACTGTTATTGCAAAAGCATAGCTTCAACAAATGAGTGCCACAGAGGACACCATACAGGTTGTTAAGCCAGTCATTCTGCCTTGAGGTGCTGCCCACATCTAGAGTGTCCATCCGAGGGAAACTACTGAACCACAGGGGTGGATAAAGATGGGTAAGCAGAACAAAGGAATCATGGCAGTCCTGGCACTGAAAATCAGATCAGCCTTCTCGCTTCCCTGCTGGCCCACATGAGGGACCCTGCCTGCCCGCGCTGGCGCGCCTGTCTGTGATCCTTTCTTTTTTGGTTACCGTGGTATTTTGTCCCCGACAGAAGTGATGAGAGGGCGCAATGTGACCTAGTTCCAGGATCTCAGTGGAGGTGGCCATCTTAAATAATTCAGTGAAGAATATATGGCTGTCTGCTCAGGCGGACAGGGGGCGCAGGGACCCGCTGGCTCACCTAGAGCTAGGAGAGTCGAGGCCAGAGGCAGGGAGGGAGGGAGGGAGGGAGGGAGGGAGGGAGGGCGGAAGGACGTGGACAGATCGATTGGGTGGTTTCAACCCACTGAGAAAAACGAGACAAATATATGTGGAATACAATCCACAGCTACAAATCATCGCTACCATCCCCATCAGCACTTTTGCACTTGCACTTTTGTCACTGTTATCACCACTGCTAGAGCAGCCAAATTTAATTAAATCCTGCCCTTAGAATATCTAACCAGGACACTAGCCTTCATTACAGTTTACCAATAACAGAGACTTGCACGGACTTGAAAAGGTCAATATGTCTTGAGGAGGTGGGAAAAGTCATTGTCAGCTATCACTGGCAGCAAACGACCGTTATAGGCAGAGAGAAGACATAAAGAGAATCAATAGAGCCATCAGGGCTTTCCAAACATACTTGTATATTCACTTAATGAGCTTTGTTCCACAAGGCCAAATACAATTTTACCACTCCAGGACCAAAACAGTGGGGGTGGATAGGATAATGTTTCATTAACCTATGTGCAAGATATGTTTAGCGTCTTCCCCTTCGTCTCGTGTCACAGTGGAGGCAGCTAAGCAGTTCTTAACAGCTAATGGCAGGATAACTGAGCAGACCCTGATGACTTCCACATGGTTTGATGCCATCCCAGTGGCTTCGGGTTCCTGCCTTGGCCTCCATGCCATGCTTCTCTCGTGTAAACAGAACGCTGTGTTTTCCTGGCACAGGGCAAACATTAGCTGGAGGTTTAATCATCATTATCATCAGCGTCGTCGTCGTTGTTGTCAGCAGCAGCATCAGTGTCATCACAATCAGCCCCCAAAAAAGGAGCTGCTGGCGTGCCACCACTGTGGTGGGTCTCGGAGACTCGGACGGAGCCCTGCTTTCAATTTATCTAGCCTGCGCAGCGACCTCAGGGGAGAGCAGAGCATTGCAGACGCTCCATGCTCTGTAGCAGATACAGGGCTCCAATAACCAAAACGAACAGCAGAGAACAATGAAAACATAATCAAATTGAAAGAAAACGTAGGCGATCCATCTCTCCCTGCCCCCCTCTGTGAAACAATCCGATTCCACATTAATGGCAACCATCTGTTTGTGATTTTGTGAGGGGCTGCTGCGGATTTGTCCAAATTAAATTGAGGCTGTGGAAGCATATGCTGGCGACATTGGGTGAAGGAGGGAAAGAGAGAGGCAAAGAATGAGAGGAGGACCAGAAAGAGTGAACGCAAAGCAGATGAAGAAAAGAAAGAGAAAGCGAGTCTTAAATTGTATATGGTATGATTCATGGTATGTTAAGGCAACGAAGAAGAGGAATGGCATGAAAAGACACTCGGAGAACGAGGAGAGAGAGCTCCGAATAGGAGGAGGAGAGCTCAGTGTTTACAAACAGAGAGACAGGCTGCTGTGCAAACTGACCTCTTTATCAAAGAGACACAAACAGCATCAGGGCAGAGCATGCTGTCCCCAACGCCCACGCCAGCCCCTCACACGCGCCCTCGCTTACTAGCCCTTGGTGACAGCCACTGATGCAACAGGGCTGAAGCGGGTACGCAGCGGCCTCCACGGCGCCACATGTACAAGTGCCACCATGTGCGTGTGCCACTCTCTCTCTCTTTCTCTCCCACACTCCCTCCATCTCTGTCTGTTACACAACGTTTTACATAATTCATCGCTGTTCCTCTCGCTTCGGATGGTGCCATTTAAAGAAGCACTCTGTAAGTCCCCTCACCTCAACATTTTGGCAAAGGGGGAGTGTCTTTCTCCCTCTCTCTCTCTCTACCCCTGCGCTCTCCACCCTGCCGGCGGGCATCTCTGCGAGGGGCGCTGCAGAAGGGCGCGCTGGAGTTCACGGTGGGCCCCGGCTCGTTACGTAAGAGTGCTCCAAGCAGGAGTGCTGTCGGGGGAAGAGGCTGCACGCCCGGGAGAGGAGCCCAGGGGAAGGAGCAGCAACAGTGGAGAGCGGCGGAGAACACGCACCCCTGAGCTGGCCCTGCTTATGTGGCTCTACTGGTGCTCAAATCAGCCGCCGCAGGGGAGGGTGTGGATATGATGAGTGGTGACCTGTACTCTTCCAACGTAGGTAATTCTGGATAGAACGGTCTTTGAATTGATTAAATGTACATTCAAACATTATGCAATACTATAATTAGATGTTATATAAATGTCCTTGGTTATTAGACCATACCACACAGCGTACTGCACATATGACTCAACACCCTCAGGTTGCCAACAGAGACCTTTGGGGAAGAACTGCATCCATTCCTACTGCTTGGGGAAGCAGTGCAGCTCAGGAACCTCTGAGGAGGCCAGTTTATGGCCCTTTACGTGGGGCCCAACAGCTTCACACCCGGGTGTCGTCACTCCCCATCTGACGGTGAGGGAATATGAAGGCGTAGAAGACTGTCTTCATATCAAATGATAATTTTGAAGCTTTGTTCAGGATAGTTTTCATAACATGTTCAACACATTACACAACAGGCTGTATAGAGTATGATTCATGACTTTCTGTCTTTAGTATTTGGAACACACATTTGCAGGGGGTTTTAGCAATTTGTTTAAAAGAAATGCATCCATTTTGAGGTGTGTTTATACAAACGATATGAAAACCAGAGAGGAATTTCCGTGTTGGACCTCATAGACTCATTTTGAATACCTGATCTCTCTTTTTCTCCTACCAGTTTTGTGTAATTATCCTCAGCTTAAACCCAGAGCAGGAAGTGGCCAATCTCTTCCTGGATCACAGACAGGAAGTCAAATGTCACAGGCTCACACAGCTGAGATGAAGGAGTCGGTGTGTGGAAATGAAAGGAGAGCTGATAAGCCCACACTGGTATTCACACACATACAGGCTGAGGCCCCCATCAGACAAATATGCTGGAGGGGTCAAAGTTCAAAGTCAGGATCATGCACCCCTGAGGAGGTGATTATTTGTGTCTCTGGCAGATGTAAACACTCACATGTAGGCCAGATAGACAGAAAGGGAGAGAGAATGGGAGAGTGAGAGGTAGATGGATGGATAGATAGATAGATAGTTTAGAGAGAGAGAGAGAGATAGAAAGATGGATTGGAAAGATGGATAAGTCCTCTAGCTAGTGCACTGGCATTGGCCTTTGAGGATACAGGTCCTGTGGTGTCCAGCCTGCCCTGAAACAGTGAGAGTAAATATTTGATCTGCTCCCATTCATAATTCAGAGGCTTCCCTACCCCCTTCCCAATCTCAAACACACAGATAAATGCATGAGCACACACACACACACACACACACACACACACACACACACACACACAGACACACACAGACACACACAGACACACACACTTGTGAAGACGAGCCTGCAGTCACAGGACCAGCACAGCCACAACTGGCATTAAGGTCGATTAAATCAGAGAGGCGCGAGGCTCTGCACGAACAATTCTCCAGCAGATCTGTCGATTGGATATGCTGCACGGTAAAGATGTGTCCACGTGGGGCCTGATCTTCACCCACCTGCAGTCTTTGTCTGTGGGGGTCATTGGACATACAGTTCCACTCAGGACATTTCAGTGGAAATAAGGACACAAACGCAAAACTCTGACATATGTACACAGACACGCACTCATACACTTCACAGACATATGTACACAGACACGCACTCATACACTTCACAGACATATGTACACAGACACGCACTCATACACTTCACAGACATATGTACACAGACACGCACTCATACACTTCACAGACATATGTACACAGACACGCACTCATACACTTCACAGACGTATGTACCGGTATACAGACACGCACTCATACACTTCACAGACATATGTACACAGACACGCACTCATACACTTCACAGACATATGTATACAGACACGCACTCATACACATGACATATCAGTATACATAACACTAGCACTAGCAGTAAGCTAGTAATGTTCACTGACTGTGAGTGACAAAAACTGTGAGTCCAAACCAGAGTAGCGCTTTCTCTAAATACATCTGGCAAACCCAGGGGAGTTTCTCTCATGTTTTCCCAGACACTCAGCAGCTACATAAGGAACGTCGGGGTGGGTGGGTTTCGGGTAATGGCCTCTTAACAGCGAAGTTAGGAACCCTAACTTCCCCACCTGCCTCCCATCTACCCCTACAGTCCCGGGGTGCCATCGGGGCAAGGATGGCGGGGCTGCACAGCGCCAGGGACTGGCTGTTATCAGGCTGTGGCCGGGCCAGACAGCCTTCCTCAAAACACACAGGAGATAACAATTTGATGAATGATGGAATGACATCACGCCTATGTATTTCTGCCTGGTGCCTGCCTGGCATGTCTGAGTAATCCCTTCAGCTCCACAGACGGTCATGGTGAAGTCAAGGTGAAGTCAAGGTGAACTCTTTTCCACAGAAAGTGAAAAGTGACAGTGGTTGCCACAAATTAAAATGTCATCCATGAACAGCTGCTTATGCTCCTGTGAGGTGTCTACTGACATTGTGAGCCTTGGTGGATTTCCATAATAAAGATGTCCGTGAATGCCATTTAAAGGTGAAACTAAATGCTTCAGTGGCATTTCTGCACTTAAAAAAAAACTCTGCCTCTTCACTTATGACTTAATAATGCAAGATGTAACCTTTCCTTTGTTTCCCTTGTATTCTTTCCTTCACTCCTGTTATGCTTCCTCTTGAGAGAGAGGGTGGGGAAATTGTCCATGGCCACAGAGGGAAATCTCACTGGTAGTTCTTAGGTTTGGAGAACCTCTCACCCCTTCAAGAATGTCAAAACGCACTTTCCTTCACCGCCCTCCTAAACAGTGCAGATCCTCCTAACGCCAACAGGCCTCATG
>NC_137920.1:66972196-67004696 GCF_963457725.1 Sprattus sprattus
ACGATGGAGAACTGAAATATGCGGTCAGAGTTCATCCAGCATCCAGCTCATCCATGAAAACAGAGTGTTATTAGCCTGGACACAAATAAGCATGTATGTAAAATATCTGTAAACACTCACACTCTGACACACACACCTTTTGGACGTCAGTAGTATCCAAGATTAGCTGAGCAGTTGCGACTGATATGATTTACATGCTACGAATTTGTCTCCAATTAGGTCTGAACGTGCCCCCTGCCGTGAGTGAGCATGAGGGAGCACCCAAGTCCTCCATCTGTCTCTGCCAGGTCCTGCTCTGTATGCACGGCCCTGGGGGCTCCCACAGGGTCTGAGGGGGCTGGGTAGAGGAGGGGGTAAAGGAGGGAAGGGGAGCAGCGGAGGTGACATGACAGATTACAGCACGACACGACGGAGGGCAGAAGATGATAAATGGGAGGCCATATTACGGCCATTAGGCGCAGCTCTCATTTACTCACAGACACACACACACACACACACACACACACACACACACACACACACACACACACACACACACACACACACACACACACACACACACACACACACACACACACACACACACACACACACACACACACACACACACACACACACACACACACACACACACACACACACACACACACACACACACACAGAAAAATCACTCAGAGTGTGAGGTGACACGTAACTGCATAACTGAAACAATGGGATCCCCAACACAGCCCCCAAACCAGTCAGCAGCACAATGAGACCTGAGCTGTGAGACACTCACTGCTGGAACACTGCACAACCAGACAGGCTTGTCATCTGATGACCCATCACACTGCACAACTATAATGTTGAGTGCTATGACATCCAACACGAATTGAACATGTCAGAAATGTGTTGGAAGACCTAATATATCTTGGAACGTCCAATAGTTTCTCAAAAACATTTATCACAACACCTCGTTCATTCTGAAGATAGTTTTTAAGATAGTACTTGGACTGTAGATAGTTCGCCTGGCATTCCACAGAGTGCTGCAATTTGGTGGAAAGAAAATCATGCAGTTAAATCAGCCAACTGAAGAAAGCAGCCAAGGAAAGAGATGTCTGGAGGTCCCTCATTGGTAGCCTCCACCCCAGGAGGGGTACAATAATAGGCTCCTTCCTTGGAGGCTCTTAATAAAGTCATATTTTAAGCTGTTTCAGAAGGAACTGATGCGTGGTAGCCCACCACAGTTTCACATGTTAATAAGAACCCTAAGAAAGTAGGAATATGGAATGTCTATCAAATGTATTCTAAAAATTGTACATATATTATATACAGCATAACACTTACACTACAATGCTTGCAAATGTAGTCGTGGGTCAAAAAAAAGAAAACGTTCCAGAGGCACACTCTGTGAAAAAGAATAAGAGCGAGAGAGACAGAGTGCTGAGTATGTGTGTGTGTGTGTGTGTGTGTGTGTGTGTGTGCAGGCTGGTTGCGCTAATGGGCTGAATATAAATCCAGTGGTGTTTGCCTGCTGCTCTACGCTAATGTAATGTTCTGTAATGTAACTGTGCCTGATGCAGGGGGCCCTGCCTGCCAGCAGCACGGGTCTTTGTTCTCGTGCGCCGCTGACGCCTGGACTCTGTCTCCCATTATCTTTTGGGAAGCCGTTCAAATGGATCCAGTTACGATTTACCCGCAAAAAAACGCCCCGGCGCACAGAGAGGGTGATGGTGGCGGTGTGTGTGTGTGTGTGGGGGGGGGGGGGGGGGGGGGATGTTTAACAGGCTTTAGGCAAACTCAGCATGGGGTTGAGAGAGAGATAGAGAGAGAGAGAGAGAGAGAGAGAGGTGTTTTGGGTTCTTCGGGCCTGGGGGGATTCTGGGGGGTGGCTGTTCTGGACTGAGGGGCAGGGAGTTTGGGAAATGGGCCAGAGTGGTTAGATCACTGTCCCTTTCTTTCTGCGCAGAACAAGATGTTCTGTCCCACTCCATCCTGAGCTGGGTGACCTCACGTGTGTGTGTGTGTGTGTGTGTGTGCTGTGTGTGTGCGTGTATGCGTGTGACTGTGTGTGTGCGTGCGTATTTGCGTGTGTGTGTGTGTGTGTGTTTCAGCAGTACTAAAGAAAAAGGCTTTGTCTACAGGGCCAAGATGCTGCGGTGAGAGTTTCAGTGAGACTCAGCTTAGACACGGAGCTGGGACATACACGGGGGGGGGGGGGGGGGGGGGGTGTTACCTAACTGACTTTACTCCCAGAGGACACAGCCACACTGGAGGGGCACTATGAGGACAGAGAGATGAGTTAGGGGCACAGGCCTTCCTGCTGATAAGGAAGTAAAATTAAGAAAGGAAGACACAGAAATAGGGGAGGAGATTAAAGGGAGAGAGAGAGAAAGAGAAAGAGAGAGAGAGGAAGGAGAAAGAAAGCAGAGAGAATGATAGGTATGGTGGAGGGAAGAGGAGCAAGATTTATAGGGAGAGAGAAAGAGACAGAAAGAGAGATGTAGGAAACTCAAGTGGCTCCCCCAGAGAACAGGAGGCTGGTGGAGATGGAGTGATGGGAGTCTTGAGGGGAACAGAGGGAGAGAGAGAGTGAGAGAGAGAGAGAGAGAGAGAGAGAGAGAGAGAGAGAAAGAGAGAGAGAGAATAAAGCACTGCTGACTCCTGCTTTGCATTTGAAGAGTTTCCTTCTGCACCGCCATGCTATGTCATCTGAGACGTTGCATAACTACTCCCCTGAGAATACAATCAGCTAATCAAACTTCCACGATCTAAAGAAAGACTACTCCCATAATGCACTGCATTACATGCCTAACAACATGGGCACAGCAAGTCCATTTAAGTGGCCCAGTGTAAAAGATGAAAAAAAAACCCTCGCAACATGATCAGAGGAGGCGAACGTGATTAACATGTAAAACTAGCTACTCTACAAGCTCAATAACTGCCATGTTTAGGATCCCTCTGCCTACGCTGTGTCATAGCAGGGCCCCTGCAGTATTGACTGGTTGTCTGCACTGCACTCCCCCACAGGTGGCTCTGGGAGCCAATCTCAGCACAGCCAGGAGAAAAATGGCCTCGACCTTGTCATTGTTAAACGGACGATTACTGGAGTGACCCAGAGGACAGAGGTCATCTCCCACGGGAGTGACCTGCGGAAAAGAGCCGTAATGAATGGCCCAAGGACACCCGTCCATCACAGTCACATGCAGACTCCATTTGAGGGGATATGGGTGAAATGCTACTGCACAGTTGCTGTTTACATGAGACTTTGGCTGATTGACAGCCACTCGGACAGCTGATAGACAGCTTGAACAAGACGCTCCTCAAGGATTTACCTATGGGGTAGATGCTAGCTCAGTTTATTTGCTTAATGAACAACTGTGGTTTACATTACTCAGATTTAGATTCCTGATTCTATTTCAAGCCAAACCACATTATTTTACCTAATACAATCACAAGTCAAATACATACAGTACAACGCAAGCACAATTATTATGTTTATGAAAATGCCATCTCTGTTTTATATGAGGACCGCGCTATTATCAACTTTCCCATCTATGAGGCAAATGTACTAGTGGAAACTAAGCGATAAAATCCAGAGTTTCGGCCCAATGTGACCATTTAAGGGCTTTTTATATTTTGGAACCAGCGTAAATAAATCAGGCCCTCTCTCCAGGGAGCAAAGCAAAACATTTTGGCTTGTTCCAAAGGGAGCCTGACGAGCAACCATAACAGAGTAGCTCCAACACAAAGTCTATGCTACAGGGTTTGTAGCCTGGCATGGCCCAAGATAGGGGCTGTTGAGGTGGGGGTTTGTAGCCTGGCATGGCCCGAGATAAGGGTTGTTGAGGTGGGGGTATATAGCATGGCATTTTGAGGTGGGCTTCAGATACCAAGTGAGATGTTCGGAACAAACCCACTGTATACACACTTTCAGGCTTCCCCTAAGAAGGCAACATTACGGTTTGTGATGAGAAACCTCCAGAGATGCTCTTGCCTGTATTTATGAACACTAAGTGTAACAGTGAGTGTTATGGCAACACAACAGTCTAACAGGAGGAATTTGGCCGGTTTGCCTCCATGGTGGCACAATGTCAGTTCTGTCACTATGTGCTTGAAATCAGATATGCCCTGTAGAGGGGTTTGTGTTTATAGCTGTGAGGCTTAACCCACACACAGCAAGACACTGAAGGATCCAATTGCTATCACTAGGAGGGTTACACATGAAGGACGTTCAGAGGCCGTACAAAGTACACTCTCTTTTTCCCTTGTTTATGAAGCCCCCAGTCTCACTTTCTCCCTCTGTCTCATTCACTCTCTTTTTTTACCTGCTCTCCTCTCATGAAACATCTGTCCTCTTATGAAACTTCTCTCTCTCTCTCTCTCTCTCTCTCCCTCTCCCTCTCCCTCTCACAAACACACACACACACACACACACACACACACACACACACACACACACACACACACACACACACACAGTCTTGTTCACATAATCACTCACTCACTCACTCATGTAATTCCCACCATCAAATGAGGGCCTGCGCACGTTCTTCCACTCTCCTTTGCGCTCTCATGTCAATCCTGGGGGCACAGCGTGAGAGCGACAGCGTTGTTTACTCTCAGAGAGGTGGTTTACATGTCTGCCCCTCTCTCAGGCTCCAAGGCATCTCAGTGCAGCATCCTATGAGAGATGGCTGTGGTCATGACAGCACGTACACTTTCGCTGTCTCTATCGCTCTCTCCCTCTTTCTCTCTCACACACACACACACACACACACACACACACACACACACACACATAAAAACAGATGCCGAACAAGAGACAGAAACAAACAGAAGGGCGTGTGCAAATATCTCTCTGGAACCCTGAGTTCACTTACATAATAACCCTTCTTTCCCTGGATTATACACACACACACACACACACACACACACACACCCCATAGCCAGCCCCTGTTCAGTCCAGTATTGCAGCTGCGTCATTACGAGGTTGTTAACTCAGAGACGAGCTGATAAGGCTTAGGGTGGAACTCCAGCTGCATGCTCCACAGGTGCCAGGCCACATATCGGGGACGCTTTTAATTGACCCCATGGCACAGGCCCGCAACCTCTTTCATTTGTCTAATCTGGCCCCTGCTTAAAGACGAGCAAAGCACAGCTGCTCCGGACACCGCAACAGTGACGGCCATAAGTGACGGCTGCCACGAGAGAGTGAAGAGAAGGAGAGAGAGAAAGGGAGAGAGAGAGCATTTGCTGGCAGAAGAAAATTATGACAGAACAATGACAGCGACAGAATGTTTATAGTTGTGAAGTGGCTGTGCACATACACATGCCAGTGACGGCAGGCTTTCCATCAGGGCAGCTGAGGGGATGTTGTTTTGCTGTTTTGTCAAAGGGATGCTTGCATCGTGTGACAGTCGGGGGTGATGACATGGGAATGTGCAAATTGTTCTAAGTTTTTTTTCTGGGCTATTATCTGAGAGAGAGAGCGAGAGAGAGAGGCATAGTCTAGATGAGAGTCACGGCTTCAGCTGTCTGGGCAGCGAGACCGGAATGTCTCGGGGATGATGTGTAGATGTGTTGAGCAAGCGTCTCTCTGGAGAGGGCCTTCACGTGAGACGGGGGAGAAAAACAGACCAGACCTTAGTAATTCTCAAGGTCAAATTGAGCCGCTCAAAACAATCTCCTGCTATGAGGAGCCTGAAAATTTGGACGCAACCGACTTATGAAAGCAGTCCTGTCCAAAGCGGGAAGGAAATCATTAACCACTTAGTTGAGCTAAATAAAAACATTTAATAAAGTTCTAATAAACAATCACACTGGGTCTTGAAATGTGATAGGGGTACGGTTTATGAAAGGAGGGAAAAGGGTTTGCCTCTCTGTATTCAACAGTCATGGCTCTCTTCGCCTGTGGTGGAGCAGATAGCTGCACCAGTGCTGGTTGTTGCTGAGACAGACTGGCATTCATGCCATGTTTCGGCACACACAAACACCGCCCAAAGCCCACAGGCTATTTCACAATGCACCAAAGTGTTGGCTGAAATCCCTACACTCTCCAGTGCTGCGCGTACACACACAGGCACACACACACACAAAAAGGCACGCACGCACACACACACGCACACACACACACACACACAACACACACAACACACACAACACACACTCTGCACTTTGATGCACTGCTCCACTGTGCAGTGCGAGGGAACACACCTCCCCTGGTGTGTTATTTAGTGCCTTCCTTGTCTCCAGGAGGAGAATAGTAGGACTCCACGCACACTTGGCTACTGTCTAACACGGCCCGTCTCTGTTCTGGCGAGACGGAGACAAGAGGTATGAGCTGCTGCTGCTGCAGTTACACCAGGACAAGGGAGGAGGACTGGGGAGACAAATGCGCCACCGACTCAATTCTGGTTCTCATCCTCAGGAGGGAGGGCGAGCACACTGCAGTTAAGACTTTTTTCCCCCAGGCTCAGAGTTCTGTGTTTTTTTTCCTCATCCTGCCCTAGTTTTGGAGGAGAGTGGTATTTCAGGGATGATTTGGGAGAGTGCAATGCATCGTGTGGGTCCAGGACGGGGAGTGGCAATCCACTTCTTTCTCATATAAAACTTTCTCAAAGACACAGGCTGAAGCTCATTTAACTGCCTCAGTGCAGTTAAATGATGACATACTCATTGATAGTTCTATTCACAACCATTTGCATGAAATGAGGTGTGTGTGACTACACTTGACTTACCTAAAGACTATAATAATTCAACATGAGGGGAAAGTGCTTGAAGTGTGAGAATCTATAACGGGAAAAACAGCGACAGATGGAAAGAAAGCCACGTTTTAATGACTCACCACCAGACTTTGCACCCCCACCACTGCACCACCCCCTTATCGGCCCCCCAAAACCCCACCCCAAACAACACAGCTTTTTCAAAGTGAATGTTTAATGGCGTGTTTTCCCACACAAGGGAATGCAAACCTAGTGAACCATTTTCTTCTCAGACTTTAAAACCAACCGATTCACGTCAGTCCACCGCAACAACCCTAAGCTGATGAAGGGCTTCGACAACAATAGCACTGACTCACTGGGGAAACCACCCGATGTGGTACTGTGGCACTGTGGCACTGGGCTTCTCAGGCTGGGCCAAGCTGGGCTCTCAAAATACTCCTGCGCAATTTTAAGCAATGATGACGAGCTACAGTATAAACCAGGGCAGAGGCTGCCCTTCCTTACCTGAACTTGGCCCTTCCCCACTATCTTGTCCACGATCTCGTTGTCGTCGTCGATCTTGTTGAGCTTGGATTTGTCGTAACACTTTTCATAACAGAGGATCCGTAAGCACTGGGAGCCTTCCAGCTCGATCTCAAACTCCTGTTGTGGAGAACATGATTGCATTAGAGAAAGGGCCTCTCCTAACTGATCTAGATCATCGATCCGAGGCTGAACCAAGAGCCCAAATACAACCGGAAAGACGAGCGGGCAGAATTACACAGAAAAGCAGAGCAGGAGAAAAGCGATGGTCTGGTCAAATCCTCACGGGAATGAAACTCTATTCCAGTAAATACTAGATCACTAGACACATACAAATCATTAAGTATTGTAACTGTGTATTTTTCTGTGATGTGATATGGTTCACAGCCTTGGGAGCCTTTTCAACATCAACCCAGGGACCACAAATACTAGCCTTTGCTTTATAGCATATTAACATACACATTTATTAACATTCATCCTCAATGACAAATGAACTGAGAAGGACACTCACCTCATTCCAGGTTGGTTCTGTGGTGTCTCGGAACACGCGGGTCTTGGCCTTTCCGACATAGTACCCGAAGGAGTCGACTTCCAGAGTACAATAGAGATCTAGTCAGGGAGGAAGATGGGGGTTGTAAGAACACGGACTATGAAGGACATTCTGAATCCCACCATTTTATTCATAATATTTTCATTTACATATACAGTAAAACTGATGCAGTGCCCTAGATGGATAAGCACCCAGTCTTCTTAATACTCAGTAACGGGACAGGTTCATGAGGCGCTAAGCCATACGTCTGAGTTTGCCTTGAGCTATGTGTTAAGTGGGGCATAAATAGTGGGGTAAAAATCTGAATGAGTGAAGTCATGAAAATACAACTGTGTTAAGGGTCATAGCACTGACAGTTTGCCATCAAGTGCATGGCCATTAATTAGCAAAACTGTCCATGTGTGTCAACATTGACAAAGCAAATGTATTGAGGACTTTTCAGCCACACGACCAGCCACACACACACACACACACACACGCACACACACACACACACACACACACACACGTGCACTGCACACCCACAAAAACCCCCCCACACACAGAGACAGCTATGTCCTCTGGGGATTAGAATAACTCAGGCCAGGATAGGGAGGTGTCAGCCCTGCTAATGCACTCATTTATTGGGCTGCCATGCGTTTTCACAGAGCCATGTCATTAGAGAGGCTGCCCCACACCGCGCTGAGGCCCCGTGTCATTGATTGGGCCGCCTCCCCCCGAGCGGCTGTGCCTCCCTCGACAGGTTGATGGATGGCTACGCACGCCGACCTTTGACCTGTGCGAGATGTGTGGGGTGTGCTGCTGTAGCATAGGGGAGGAGGTGAGAAAAATCTAGACATAGACAGAACTCCATTTCGAGCTGGAGTGGAAGGTTCAAAATCAGGATCAGCTAGCCAGAATTAAGTCCCTATTCTAGATCTCGATACAGCAAGTCACGAGTCTCATACTGACATGCACATACGTATATTCCTACAGTCTACTAGAAACTATAAAAGGACTGTATTTGGACAGTGATACAATTTGCGTTGTTGTGGCATTTAACCTTTAAATTAAATAAACTAAGATATTGCAGTTCTCCTCTGGTTCTATTAAGTTAAAATGTTTCAGTTTTTTTGCAATGGCTGTGCCCAACATAGCACTTCCAGGTTAAATCTTGCAAAACTTGTCACAAGCTGATAATATCATTTTCTGTGATGCTCACTGAAAACATCCCAAACCAAAATGAATTCCCACTAAGGATGTCCAGACCAAACATCATGTAAATGTCTCATCTGGGAACACCAAGCAAGCCATGCCCACTCAGAATGAGTGAATTCCACTGTCTAACCTCCTGAGGGGCCAATGAGATCGTCAGACTGGCAGACTAGCCGCTGACCTAGGCATAATACTAAGTATGGGCGAAGTCAGGGGCAAACCCGATGCGCAAACGTCGAGTCCACACTGAAGGAGACGCAGCAAACTGCTGAGGTAGGAGACAGGAGGACTGTCGGTGAACCCCAGAGGGAAGAGGGACTTTGCCCTGACCGCTCAGTTACCTCCCCACCAAATGAACTGCAGGATGGATAAAGATCTTTCACTAAAAGCCCCCCGGGCCGGTTCAACAGATTAACCAGCAACATGCCTTCTCTTTCGACAGCCTTTTTCTTGAAGGCTTTACTGGCCCGGCTACGAACACTAAAGGGAGAAAAGCAGGTCAAATACATATCCTCTGGGCCCAGCGAAGGTTTCAAATTTAAGTACGGAGGCACAGAAACCCACTTCGGTTGAGGAGGACCAAGGAAAAAGAGCACACTTCAAAAGATGAGCCAGACAGAGAGTTGGCCCGGGGCCTTTGAGCTGTTGGCGTGGGCGGTGTCAGGTTCACAGTCTACGCAGCAATAACGCGCCAAAGTGCCCAGGTGCTTGAGAAAGCAGAGCAGCGCCCAGACACTCAGGGGGAGCTCTGTCTCTGTTGAGCTGACTGGCATTGTGGAGGGTGTAGAGATCTCACGCCGGGCTATTCCTGCTCACACACAAAAAACAGTGATAAAGTGCTTGTCATTGGTCAGGGTGAAATACCAGGGAGAACCAATGGAGAGGCTGTTGATAAGAGCTACAAAAGCGCAACACTGCAGTGCATATGGCTGACGACTAGCTTATAAAGCAATTTCATCATCTCACCCAAAGAAAGCAAATCAGGATTGCTTTCGTATGAGGATATAAAAGGCCATTTTAAGCAAATTAACATTTCATTGAGACTGTATACCGAACCAGTGTTAAATGTCACTGATTACACGGAACACTCACGTGTTAGCTCTTTCCTCCCTCTTTATCGTGCCTTGGGCAAATGGGTCACTACAACTTGGCATCAAGGCTGTTTGGGTGGTGTGACCGCAGTGTGCGACCAACTGGTGGTCAGTGATAAGAGTGAGTGATGTCCTACACACACACAAGGGTGAGCTACGACATCTCCGCTTCAGTCTCTGCACGTGAGGCTGTGAAGGTTTACCTTTCACAGTCAAGGAGCCTTTAGAGCTCCCTCACTTGGTGCTGCCAGCATTCCCAGGACCTTCATGGCAGACTGGATGATCGTCAGGATGTCAGATCACCGGGGGTGGTCATAAGTGGGTGCACACACAGACGAAAGGGAAATTAAACTACAATGTCTGAAAATCCCTCTGCCTCCTGTGGTTCACAGGTCCCATACCTTGGGCTGCAAACCCCCATCCAGCCACCTGTGAGAATGTGTACAGTTTGTATACGCACAGGGAGGCTCCAAGGGGCCTGAAGCCACCAGAGCCAGTCACAGTAGAGTCTATTGTAAGGCTGAAGCAGGAAAGAGTGAAGGGAAGAGGGAACGAGGGCACAATTTCAGGCAGGATACAGTCTAATCTAATTCCTTTTGATTGGAAACAGAGTGATGGCATTAATAACCCAAAAAAAAGGGGGGGGTGGGGGGGCAGATTCTTAAAGAAGAGAGAATTAAATAAGCACTGTATTAGATTAAAGACAGGAAAAGGGAAACTGTGTGTGAGAGAGAAAATACATCAACCACAACTGAATAACAAACCTGAATGCAAAACACACAGCACAGCACTGCACTGTACTGCTACAATCTCATGGAGAGAAGATGACCGGAGAGTCTACTGTAACGAAATGCCGAGAGGGAATAAAAAGCTGGGATAAGCTGATGCTAAGATACTGCTTCAACATTCTAGGCCAGTCAGCTACTAACTCTTTTTTTCCACTCTCTTTCTCTCCCACTTTCTCTTTTTCTTGCTCAGTCTCTCTTCTGAGGATCCAATCGAATCCCTTCCCTTATGTCCACAACCCAGTTTTCTGCCGTTGCCCTGAGCGCAGATTTGGTTTAGTTTCCTTTCGGAGGAGCTGGAGCTCAGCGGGGGCTCCGCGGAGGCTGGCGCACGTTCCCTAAGACCGGCTCTCTCACATCCTGAGAATCAGATCCCACAGAAGAGGGTCCGACAAGCAACAGCCAATTTGCAGCTCTTTCTTTCAACAAAAAAAGTAAAAAAACACAACAAAAAAACTGGTGTGGTGGTGGAGCTGTTTCTCAGGCATCTCTTGTGAGAGTACATTAGAGTGTCGTGTCCCAGTGTTCACACAGCAGATGTCATTTTATCCTGAATCCGAATTTAGCATGGCAGCAGAACAAATAAACCAACCGCACACATAGATGAGTGTACAGAGACGTCACACCCACAAACACGCACATACACCTTCTTCTTTCAAATCCTTTCACAAAAAAGCAAAAACAGATGAGAAGTGTCTACTGTGGCTATGCCTCTGAAGCAACCTAAAAAAAGATGGTGATAAATGCACACCACATGCTTAGCAGAAAGGAAAGAAAAAAGGAAAATAAACAGATACTGGCATACTCGCCGCACAATGTGCTCTCTAAAGAAAGCATTTAGGAACAAGCCAACCTTTGTGAAAGGGAAGAAAGGAAACACACTGAAATGCTCTACTGTGACCTGATGCTTACCTGGGCCACCTAGGCACCACATTCTTATGGGCCCTCAGGCATTCTGGCATAGCACATACATAACAAATGCTCACATGCTTGTGCCATGCTCTTAATATACTGCAGTTGTACATTCTGACACACACACACCACACACACACACCTACACACACACACACACCTACACACACACACACACACACACACACACACACACACACCTACACCTACACACACACACACACACACACACACACACACACCCCAAACCGGCTGACAGTGACCTTAAACATGAGCAATATGATTATCAAACGGCACTGTGATACGACCAGGCTCTACACTGTGGTGAGCTCTGGCACTCCAGAACCTATGACCGGTCTCCAGGTGCAGCTTTTTCAGTCCAATAGCTATATGACAACATCAGCCCAAAGCCCTTACTCACACTGTTATAGAAACAGCAGCCTCTGTGCACCAAGTGATGCTATTTCTGTCCTGTCATCTCTGTCTCTTCGTATATCTTTGAAGCTTATGTAACAAGTCCCTCTCTGGCTTGAGGAACACACACAGCCCTGCAGTAAATCAGACAGCTGATTGTCAAGATTTCTGTAGTTAAGTCTGTAGAGATGGGGTGTGGTGAGAGGTCACAGTGAAGGGGGCGAGGTCAACAGCAATCACAAGCTCCACACCCACCGACCCAACAGTGCCCCCCCGCTTCCTTGGTCCTGTGTGACCTCAAAGGGCTACCATAGAAAGGCCTCCTCCACATCACTTCAGTGGATCTCTCTAAGCTCTGGGGCGCATGGCCGCCCTCAACATGAAAGGCCTTGCAGGAATGCCGGGCTGCGGTCAGGAGCATCTCCACTGGGAC
Source organism: Sprattus sprattus (assembly GCF_963457725.1). Taxonomy (NCBI): domain Eukaryota; kingdom Metazoa; phylum Chordata; class Actinopteri; order Clupeiformes; family Clupeidae; genus Sprattus; species Sprattus sprattus. The sequence continues at coordinate 66,984,802 of NC_137920.1, forward strand.
CGGCTCTGCGGCTGCACTCTGCTTTCACTGCCTGCTTTTATCAGGACCAGGCCCGGCCACAGCGGTGGGTCAAAACCTCAGATAGGATCAGGCCCACGTCTGCTGAGGTCTTTCTGCGGGGGGAAGTTTACCTTCCTGGTGGGAATTGAGAGAGACCTAAGGCTCGGGCGCGCTCTCATTGTTTGGGGTTGTAACATGTGTAGTAAATTACTCGAGTGCTGTAAGTCTTGATGGAGCAACAGCTCTTCCTGTGCGCACAGATAATGCATGGTTTTCTGTGAACCATACACAGGGATTTGCTAAGACAGACAAAGCCCTAAACCACACACAACCCTTACGCATGCATGTACACTTATACACACACTCTACTTCTTTCACTCTCACACACACACACACACACACACACACACACACACACACACACACACGTGCACACCATCAGACAGGGACAACAGAGGGAAAGAGACTGAGAGAATGTTGGCTGCAGAGCTTGCAGCTTGAGAAGGGCTTGACTTACTGGCTGACTCCTTGAATCCTGTGGCCGAGTGGACAATCACATGCAGGAAGCCATAATGCCCGGGGGACTCCTCATCTGGGAGGAAAGAAAAAAAAAACACTCTCAGCTACAGGGAGCCATGAGGGACAACAAGCACATCTCACAATCACATGATTTCAAAGTTGATCAGAGGAAAAACCCTTTGCTACACAAATAGCATCCTGGCAAGGGATGCTTGGGTTCCACCTCAAATGTTGCTTTAGCTGCAGTCCGGCCTTCTGGAGACACGGTGGTTCAACAGCTTCCCTATTTATTCAGACTTATCACGCCTTTGCCATCTTAACAAATAGGATTTATGTGTGTGTGTGTGTGCGTGCATGGGTGTGTGTGTGTGGTGGGGGGGGAGGGGGTTGGAAGTTTGGGGTAGGGGATTAAGTGTGTATGTGTGTGTGTGTGTGTGTGAGTGAGTGTATGTGTGTTGGAGTGTGAGACGGAGGAGACGAGGCCCCTCAGATGACAGCAATATTCCCTTACACACACACACACACACACACACACACACACACACACACACACACACACACACACACACACACACACACACACACACACACACAAAACCACACACACACACACACACACAAAACCACACACGAACACACACACCCCCAGATTGCATCTTAACTACAGATCAGCACTGGAAGCCTCATCACAAATTCCTATCACATCACCTGAAGGTAACTCCCCAGCAGGAGGGCAGGGAAAGGTCCCTCTGGAGCAAGACAGAAGTGAGGAGAGAGGAGAGAGGAGAAGGAGAGAGGAGAGAGGAGATAGGAGATGGAGAGAGGAGAGAGGAGAAAGGAGAGGAGTGAGGAGAGAGGTGAGAGGAGAGGGGAGAGAGCAGAAAGGAGGAGTGAGGAGAGAGGAGAGACGGAGAGACGGAGAGAAGGAGAGAGGAGAAGAAGAGAGGAGTGAGGAGATAGGAGAGAGGAGAGAGGAGATAGGAGATATGAGAGAGAAGAGAGGAGAGTGGAGAGGAGTGCGGAAAGAGGAGAGAGGAGGAATGAGGAGAGACGGAGAGAGGAGGGAGAAGAGAGGAGAGAGGGAGGGATGAAGAGATGGAGAGAGGAGAGAGGAGAGAGGAGAGAGGAGAGGAGTGAGGAGAGAGGAGAGAGGAGAGACGGAGAGAGAAGAGAGGAGAGGTGCAGAAAGAGCAGACAGACATGGACAAAAGAACAGGGGAAAGTAGACCTGAACTGAGGGGGTCTCAGCTGGGCCTATTTTCTATTCTAATTCTATTTTGCCTGCAAGCAATAAGCAGAGAGCTGCATTAGTCAGCTCCTGGATGTGTTATTTTAAATAAGATGCATCTTTTCCCCCATATAGTCACACTGCTGAATGCAATCTGTTCTAAAGTCTGGGAACTCTGGGAACTATGAACTGGGTTATAAAAATGTGACCCACCCTTGTAACACTGTATATGTTAACACCCTTTCACATCATGACTGCCATGCATCTCAAAGGGCACCCTGTATATTTTCTGTCATAAATGTGCAGGTAAGCTCTTCAAATATACAGCGAGACCCCGGAGAAATGTCTTCAGGGTGGCCTTGACACAGATGCCCTCACACGTATGCACACGTGCACATCCCCCACGCATGCACACACACACACACACACACACACACACACACACACACACACACACACAGTCATCTGTGTGTGAAGTGCACGGACTCTCTCACGTGCTGCCCTGCCCTGCTGGATGGGCTTGAAAGGGCTGGGCGGCCTACACATTTCCGGGGGAAATAAACGCAACCTGAGGAGGGCCAACTGTGTCACTACAACACCCAGGCCTCCGTTAAGAGGCCAGCCTCCATACTAATAACTGTTTGTGTATGTGTGTGTGTGTGTGTGAGTGACTGAAAGGGACAGAGAGAGAATGAATATGCACGTGAATGTTTGTTAATGTGTGTGAGAGAGATAAAGAAAGAATGAGTGTGCATATGTGAGTATATGTGTGTGTGTGCAAGTGAGTGTATGTGTGCCGGGGGTGTTGGGGGTTCAGAAACAGCCTCCTCTGACTGTATGATCCCTTCCTCCAAAGAGCAGACAACCCTCCTCCAAACAGAAGACAATGCGTGTGTCTGTATCACTTCTCTGAGCACCGCCAGCGCAGAGACGAAGAATAACAAGGAGGATGTTATCTTTGAATCAGAGAATCCTGAGAGACTCAATAATCCCCACAAAGTCTCCCCTCCTGCCAGCTCCAGACAATCAGATCAGCTCACTGCTCTCAGCGCAGTCCCCTGCCTGCCCTGCCTGCCCTAGACCTCTCCTCAGGACTGATCAGCTCACTGCTCTCAGCGCAGTCCCCTGCCTGCCCTTGACCTCTCATCAGGACTGATCCCGGAACAGGCCTGGTCTGTGGGAGCTGCGGTGCACAACCCACTTCCTCTGCTAATGACCCTTTGCACACCTGAGACAGCCTGCTATGGCAGTGACTGTATGACTGTCATGGAGTGTCACAGTGGCCCTGTTCTGTCAAAGGCCTCTCAGCAATCAAAGCTGTGAGAACAGACAGGGGCTGTGATTGTAAGTTTGGGGGGGGGGGGGGGGGGGCACAGGGGTGTGCATTCCAACCCCAGCTGGTCTGTATTTCAGCCTGTCCCCTCTTCCTTATATTTCACTGCGAGGCAGGGGTGTGTGTGTGTGCGTAGGGGGATGAAGGCATCGGGGGCAGTGAATGTGTGTCAGTCTCCCAGAACTGGAGGCCTGTCTCAGCTGACTCACTCCCACAGCACACAGAGCCAGTGCAGGTTTGTCCTTACACACTTTTCAGCCTGAACTTCAGGAGCTGACCGTCGTTCTGTTTTCTAACTTTGTACTGACATAATGCCGCAATGAGTAATTTGGGTGTCTTTAGCTTGAAGCGCCACTAGGGGGTGTTTGTGAATGTTTGTGTATTCACACAAACATTTAATAGGGTTACTATAAAAAGCTCAAGACTTTAACACGCACCCATTAAGGTTATACAGCCTAATTAGGTAGCCAGAAGTCTTTCATGCTTCCAGTAAAATTAGATAAAATGGCTGTGGTCAACTAAATCAAACATGTTTGCAAAACAGAGTGTTATTTGTTATTCCACCAAGTAGGCATAATCCTCTGGGGGGGGGGGGGGGTCATTAAGATAGGCCCTAGAGGAGAGCAGGAGATAGGCTACACGATAAGATCCCAATCTCATGTCACTGCTGTAGAGAGGGTATGGTGGTGGAGGTCTGGGGTGGCTGTGGAGGTCTGGGGTGGCTGTGGAGGTCTGGGGTGGTTGTGGAGGTCTGGGGTGGCTGTGGAGGTCTGGGCTGGCTGTGGAGGTGGAGTTCAGCATTGTGGGAGGTGAGACTGAGTGGAAACACAGGGGCAGAATGAGGGCGCCCCCCCCTGCGATTTCCCCCTCCATCCGGTGTGATCGCAGCAGGGAGAGAACGCTTGGCTTTAATGTCTACTCAGTCCAAACAGTCACATATCAAGTCCCACCGGAGAGAAAAAAAAGAATATTTGAAGAGATTTGAAGACAAACAAACGAGGCCATGAACCTTTTTTTTGCCAGGCCGTGGCTGGAAACAACATGGCACAGGTTATCAGTGGATTGGAAACAGATTGTAACCTAGATTCCACTTAAAATCCAGTTGGCCTTTTTTTCCTGTTACTGCTGCTGCAGAGGCGGTAGCAAGAGGCACATTCATGTGGAGCTCTGGAGGGATGAGCGGAGAAGAAGAGGGAGAAGGAGAGGGAGAAGAGAAAGAGGAGAGAAGGAGGAGAGGGAACTTTAACTGAAAGCAGAGTTGGTAGAAAGTGTGGTGTGGATTCAGTACCGTGTCAGCTAAAGGTGGCGCGTTCATTAAGTGATGAAAGCTAATGAGCAGCACAGGAGAGAGGCAGGCAGACAGACGTGCCAAGCTAAACTCAGAGCGAGCGGGAGTCCGTGTGTGTGTGGGCGAGGAAGGAAAACAAAGTTGGATAGGAGAGAAGACAGACAGAGAGAGAGGGAAAAAAGGGAGAGAGAGAGAGAGAGAGAGAGAGAGAGAGAGAGAAACTTACCATCTTTGTGGCTGGTGAGTGGGATGTTATGGACGGTTCTGAGTTTGAAACAGAAGCCGGTGAGAACCTGCAGTTCCACAGAGCTCAGCACACACGCCTGCAGGTCTGGAACGCATCAACACACACAACACTGTTACACCACTCTGCGCCAGAGTACACCATTGTGCTGCTTGGTGACAAACAATAGCAACCAATGCTGAAGAAGCTATTTACAGATACACTATGTGTAAGTAATAAGACTTCACAGATGACTAGTCCTATATAATGTGGCGAATTCTAAGAGGAATAACAGTTATTAGGAATTTCAAACATGCCGATGTCCTCATTCGTTTTCCATACCTTTCTTTTGCAGTTTTTCAATGCTCTCTCTCCATTCTGACCTTTCATAGTCTGAAGACAGCAGGAACAAGTAGCTCTGGTGGAGAAAGACAAGATGGACTGAGATACAAAAGCAATGGCTCCCTCTAGTGTTCAAATGTGAAGCCATGGAGTAGGCAGGAGGACCAGATGCTTATGACTAGATTCATTGACATGGGGGTGTGTTGTGGTGGCCTTACCTTGCCATTTCTGTTGTGGATGCGGAAGGGGATTGTGGGAGAGTGCAAGAGCAGACCGGACTCCTGCTCATTCATTTTCTTTCTCAGCCGTTCCACTACTCGGCTCTGTCCCTTCGACTGTGCACACGCGCGCGCGCACACACACACACACACACACACACACACACACACACACACACACACACACACACACACACACACACACACACACACACACACACACACACACACGAAAACAAGTAGTCAAGTCAAATGGGTTCATTAGAAATTCTGTGGTTCAGTCATTGAACAAATAAATAAAGAACAGAGGTTTTCTAAGGGAGAAGATCCACAAATGGCTCCTCAGAACAGGACAATATTAGATTCAAATGAAGGAGGCTTCACCAGTCAAGCCACTTAAGAACCTTCCTTCCCAGGGTTACCTGTACATCAGGTAAGTAACCACGTCTAGCAATCCCAAAAACCGCATCACTTCCCGTGCTTCTCTCCCTAAACTGATCTTCACCTCCATCCTTCCATCACTACATCCCTTCATCCTTCTTCACCTTGCCTGAGAACTAACTCTCTCGCTGTCGTTCACAGAGGCGCAGCTCTCCGCTCAAACACACTTTGGGCTGTGCGGCCGCTCGTGCTGCATATTCAAGAGAGGCGTGTGTGTGTGTGTGTGTGTGTGTGTGTGTGTGTGAGTGTGGGTGTGTGTGAATGTTGGACGATGGAAGATCCCCAGAAGCCCAATATAAACCTAAGTTCCTACAAGCCATTGTGTTTGCGAGAGCAAGGGAGGAAGTGAGGGGTGTGCGACTATGCACCAGTGTTCCCAAAATTCTCCCCACTCATTATGCGTGTTTACACTGGATAAGATGCTTATCTCTGTTCCATGGTACTCGACTCAATCTAAACAAGCCTAACTCTTTTCTCACACTATGACTGCATTTATATATGTGTGTGTGTGTGTGTGTGTGTGTGTGTGTGTGTGTGTGTGTGTGTGTGTGTGCATGAGTGCATGTGTGAATATGCGTGCATGTGTGTGTGTGTGTGTGTGTGTGTGTGTGTGTGTGTGTGTGTGTGTGTGTGTGTGTGCGTATGAGTGCATGTGTGAGTATACGTGTGTGTGAGTATGCATGCATGCGTGTATGTGTGTGTGTACATCAAACACAGCACATCATCTTGTGTACACCATTAATGAGTCATCCAGAGCAACCATCAAAACAACTTGTTCTCCAAGTGCACCGGTAACTCCTGACAGGTTCTTTCCAATCATAACACGAGCGGCTCAGCTTGCACACAGAGAGAGGCCCTACACAGCGGAACACAGCCTTTAATTCCTAAAGATAAACAGAGCCCTGGGCAGATGGGGGGTGGAAGGTGGAAGTGATGTACACACACACATCCACTCACACACACACACACACACACACACACACACACACAAACATACACACAGTTGGGCACACCCAGGTATGGCAGGCCATACAGGAGGTGGGGGGGGGGACTAGGGGCAGTGGCCCTTCCTCTGTTACTGGAAGTGGAGTCTGCCCTTAGCTGACCCCAGTCTGTGGTCGCAGCCATGACCCCCACAAAGGAGCAGGGCTGCAGCAGCGCACAAAGCACAGTGCTGCTCACTAAAGAAGCTCCCAGACAACAGCTGAACTGTGACACGAATCTCTCCAGGATCTTGTGGACATCTGAACCTGATAAGAGCCAAAATCCTATCAACGTTCAGCTACCATCTTGGTCTTTGAAAAAAGCCTTGATACAAATGAAACTGAATATCTCACTGTTGTGGGTCTGGTCATACAAGTGAAAGTCTGGCTTAAAAATGTGTTTCCCTCAGCATACTGGTCACTAGCACTTGTCATAATACTCGTTGTTTCCTGTGGTTTGGCAGACATACATAGACAAGAGCCCTCAGCTTTGAATGGTCTCAACGGACTCGAACATCAGCATTCCAGGATGGACTGGGCCAGTAAAAAAAAGAGACCACATGCACACCTTTTCCTTCTGAATGTCACTCTTGAGGCCACAGATCTTGTTTTTCATCTCGTCGATCTCGTGCTCTGGCATCGTCTGGATGTGCGGGATGGATTCGACCGAGTCGTCCAGCGTCTGTAAGGTGAGGTCAGCCAGGGGGATGTACCACTTACACTCGTACTGCTGGTGCTTCCTGAGGGATGGGGGGGGGGGAGAGATAAAAAAAACAGAGAGCAAGAGAGAGAGAGGCGAACAAACAAGGAGCAAAGAGCAGAGAGAGAGGAGAGAGAGGGGGGGGGGGGGGGGGGAGAGAGAGCGGGGGGGAGAGAGAATTAGATTCAATTAGAGCTGGCCAGGAAGCTGAGGACAATGGACGATTGCAAGACAAAAACGGCTGCTGTATTGCTGCGAAATGTAATATTCCTTTTAATGTGTTCTAAAAACAAGCACACCTCTTTGTTCCTGTAACATTCACAGTATTTATATACAGCCTGTGTGGAGGATCTGTGAGCAGTCATTTTTTCCTCGTCTCAAACACAGGCTAAAAGTAGATGACAGCTCATTAATAATGTTTCGGAGGAACCACGGTGACAGAAATGAACACGGTGGCACATCTGCACATAAATCATGCGCCTACAATTACGTCCAGGGGAAAGCACCTCCATTTTTCTAATTGGAAATTCAGAAATTAGCCCGGAGTGCACACTGTCAACTCATTAACACAGAAATCATATTCACCTCCACACACACACACAAATTATATTTCACCCCCCCCACCCCCACACACACACACACAAATCATATTCATTATGCTGGTGAGTTATGAGACTGAATCCTACGACAGACCAAACATATTACCATAATGTTGACTTGAGACCAGCAGTGGCCTTGGCCTTTATTGGATAATGTCCTGCAGCGTTTAATTATGGCTAAAAAGGCTACTGCCTTGTGCTCTCTCCCTCTCTCTATGTGTGTAAGAATACGACAGGCTTTAGCAGACTGGCCTTCCATGGCCTCCAGTAACACTTCACATCAATACTTCTCATTTTGGGGAACAAAGAAGTGGAATATAAGGGAGTGGTCTAATTTCTCTGTTTCATGTGTTCCGTTGCAGCCCAGGACACATACATACGCATGCACGCATGTACGCACATACGCACACACACACACACACACACACACACACACATCCGGCCACATACTGACACCAACATTTTTCCTATTCCATGTTTCTTTCTATTCTGTATTGTATGCTAATTGTCCCTGTATAAGCGTAAGACAACTCCGTGGGGGACTGAGACTTTGTTTGGTTGTTTTTGTTTCCCCTGTCAACACTGACAGCACTTCCACTCCATACAGCCGCTCATAACCATCCCAGATGTGCTCCACAGCTCCACAGCTCGGCTCATTATGCAACTGCCGTTTTATAAATAAACAAAATATGCCTAATAAACCTAGCTTGTCTCCTTTACTTACACACCAGACAAGTCTCATTACACAGAGTCTGTTTTATTGTAATCGGGCCGTATGAATATTCATGTCTCTGTCACTAATTAGAATAAACTGGAGAACAAAGGGAGAGGCTATAATCAGGGTGACACGGTGGAAAATGAGCGTTGGACTCGAGACACAAAGGCAGCATCCCCCCCTGTTGGTTATGGAGCTTATGAATATAGAGACTGACCTGAGAGCAGGTTAATAAACCAGGTTTATAATGAAGATAAGCAAACCTTAGCTAATCCAGGAGTGTTGTGGGAAGCGCAGATAAAAAGATAAAAGTGGGGGGAAAGGGTGGGTGGCAGAATGGGAAACGTGAGCTGCCATGGAGATGTGAGGTTTTTCACTCAGACAGCCAGGCTGTGGGAGCTATCAATCCCTGAGACGATGGTGTCCTGGACAGGGTAACCTCGCTGACGGCCCCGGTGTCAAACGCAAAGCACTCATATAAATGAAACACTTTATCAGGACAGGGGTGACCAGAGTAATTCAGTTCGGCACACTCAAAATCCCAACTGTACATACACACACACACACACACACACACACACACACACACACACACACACACACACAAACACACACACACACCAAGCAGTAAAGCTTTGTGCATTGGATAAGGATGACGATGTAGCTAAGGCCCCCCTAGTTGAATGGAGGAACACTCAATAAAACACCTCTCTGGGGACGTTTGACCGACCAAGGCGGCAGATTAGGCTTCAGGGGCTAACAGAACACAGCAAGCAACCACTAAGCTGCTCAATCTGTGTGCTACCTTCAATTCTATGGCCTGTGTAGCTATGGGAGAGAGACAGACAAAGAAAATCTGACTCATCACAAAGAAAAAAATAAACAAAGAGAGAGAGCGAGAGAGAGAGAGGCCACGCCGTACCCCACTGGAGTCTTCTTCAGCTTGGCGCAGAGCATCAGGTCAGTGAAGAGGAAGACATGACGGAGCTTCCGCGAGCCCTCTGACACCTCCACCAGGAAGCCGTCCTTCACCAGCTGACGAGCCTGCACGGAAGACCAACATGACATCATTTCCTGTTTAAGCGAACACAGACTGTTTCACTAGCACACAACTTGCCTCTGTACAACTGGCTGAGTGCCGTTAGCACTGGCCTTTTCAAAATAACATTACTAAAGTATCCAAATCAAATAATTACATGAACAAATATGTCTTGCGATTATGAATATAGAAGATGCCAACATTGTGGCATGATTAAGTCTTCCCATGATGATATTCAATCATCAATATCTAAAATATGAATGCAACTTCAAGGAAGCCACTAAACTCATCTGGACCTGAAATTCGAGCTGAACAATAACTGCCTGCTAAGGGGCTTATTTCATGTCTGATAATGCACATACAGAGACACTAACATCCCCTCTCTCTCTCTCTCTCTCTCTTTCGCACACACCGTACACACACACGCACGCACGCACGCACGCACGCACACACACACACACACACACACGCGCACACGCACACATACCTCTCCCTTAGGCGTGGTGACAGCGGTCCTGCGTGGGTCGATCTCCTCGTTAATGCTGGAAAGGAAGTTCTGAGATATCCTCAGAGCGTCCTGAAGAAGTGGGAAATCAGGGTGGTCCTTTGGGGTGTGTTTCAGTAGGTCCTGAGAAACACACACACACACACACACAAAAATCACTACCAGTACCTTAAACTAATTTCACACCAATGTTTATGCATTCTAAATGTCAAGTCATACGTCTCTGGATCCCTCCAATCACTTTTTGGGGGAGGGAAAGAGAATGAGAGCGAGAAAGAGAGTGAGAGAGCGAGAAAGAGAGTGAGAGAGAGAGAAAGAGAGTGACAGAGAGAGAAAGAGAGTGAAAATGAGAGAGACAGAGAGAGAGAGAGAGAGAGAGAGTGAGTGAGAGACAGAGAGAGAAAAAGACAGTGAGACAGAAAGAGAGAAGAGAGTGAGAGAGAGAGAAATAGAGTGAGAGAGCGAGCCCCATGCTCAAAAATGAGCTTTAAATCCAACCACAGCAAATCCCCCCCTGCCTCACAGTAGTTCCACACTCAGCAATGAACCCCTCTGACAGCTACATCAACACCCAGACAAGGCAACCCATGCAGGGAGGGGAGGTGAGCTGAGGGCAGAGCGGTGGGCCGCTTGTGTAAGTGAGGTGTGTGAGAATTTGTGTGTGTGTGTGTGTGTCTCTGAGTGTCTCTGAGTGTCTGTGTGTGTCTGTGTGTGTCTGTGTGTGTCTGTGTGTGTCTGTGTGTGTCTGTGTGTGTCTGTGTGTGTCTGTGTGTGTCTGTGTGTGTCTGTGTGTGTCTGTGTGTGTCTGTGTGTGTCTGTGTGTGTCTGTGTGTGTCTGTGTGTGTCTGTGTGTGTCTGTGTGTATACTCAGTAATGTGAGCATTAAAATTCATACTGGCTGGGCATCCATTGAGTCAAGGTGACCTTTGAGAAGAATCCATTAGCTTTTGTTCAGCTCCTATGGGCTACTCGATGAAAAAAAAAACTGCAATGCAATCTGCATAGGGGTAGAGAGCGCAGACTCTTTGGACAAGTCTTTGTTCTCTGCAGATTGCTGAGCCCAGTGGTTGGTTGGATGACTCAACGCGGAGCACATCCGCACCAGATTGGCCCCTTCATTCATCCATTTATTAATTCATCCATTAATTCTTTCATTCATTCATTCCGAGTTCTTGTTCTCCTCAGCAGGCTTAGCGCTCACTGTGAAGACGCCCTTCAAGAACAATCCCCTTTGAGCGCCTTACCTTCCGCCGTGGTGAAACTGGGAGAGCCTGAGAGTGACACCGCTGTGAACCTGTCTACTTCCTGTCCTGCGCATGCATATGCACACGGATGTCTACCAGTAAAAGGGCTTCTGCATATTTGCCTACATATGGGAGCTGATTCAGGTCTGGTTCCTACACATATGGTATACATGTGTAGAATATAGTATAAGTGGTATAATCACTCGTCCTCATACTCACATGTAAGACTAATGTGCTCCGGGTCACACGGTCAATTGGCTTGTACAGTAGAGCTGAGAACACAAACAGAAGACAACATTTAGTTGGTTAAATTACGAAGGACACCGTAACGTACAACTCAGTATGATCTCACAGCCAAACACACAACCAAATGAAGATGCATCAGAGCCTTCCAGCTCAAACTCCCACATCACTCACGGACTACTCGCCCAAAGCTCTATAATAAGATGGATTGCAAATGACTGACTGCAGCATTCACTTAATATGGTGGGGTGGGAAGGGGGAACTGTTAGTACTTGGTAAAGAAAGCTGTGCGTCTATACAGAAGGAAAAAGAGGGAGGGGGCGGGGGAGAGAGCGAGAAAAAAAGAAAGAGAGCAAGGGAGAGAAAATAGAAAGATAGAGTGAGGGAGGAAGAGGAAGAGAGTGATGGGGTCAAGACCCCCCTCCTCTATCCTCTCCCTGCCTGCAGCTCACTGGCTGCCCTTCACCACTCAAAGACTCTGCTAAGTTACAGGCCAGTTATGCAACCGCTACACACACACACACACACACACACACACACACACACACACACACACACACTTTCATAAATGCACCTTCATGCCTTTATGCTTTATAATGAGTTTGTACACACTCCCTTTAACAAACACACACATATAGACACACACACACACACACACACACACACACACACACACACACTTTCATAAATGCACCTTCATGCCTTTATGCTTTATAATGAGTTTGTACACACTCCCTCCAACAAACACACACATATAGACACACACACACACAGACACACACACACACACACACACACACACACACACCAGGATGCAATCTCAGCAGCGAGGTAATTGGGCTTCTTCTCCCGTGAGCCTCTGAGAGGGCTGTGGTGGGCGTCTGACATGCAGTGGAAGCCACCAGAGACGAGGGTCAACACAGCGCCACGCAGGCCCAACGGACCAACACGTCAAAGCGTGAAGGACACACACAGTCCACAGCAGAGAGAGACGCAGGCTCAGAAGACAAACCAGAGGTCCAAAACACACATCAAGATGAATGTCATTGAAAGAGCCTGGCATCAGAGACCTGTGAGAGCTACGAGCAGTATGCCAACGGAGATCTGAGCCGAGGTCAGAGGAGAGAGGGGCCTTGAATGAGCACTTCCTCTCATCTCATCTCATCTCCCCTCTCTCTTTACACTCCCCCCCCCCCCCCCCGCCCCTCATTACAGACCCACATAGCCTTCTGTATCTCAGGGTAAACTGGGGGCAGGGGGCGCACTGGGTCCTCTCTCTCTCTCTCTCTCTGATCTATGCTCAGATTCCTTGGTAAACCCCTCTCCCCACCGCTGGTGTCAGAGCCCATGTTAAAAGCTCACCCCCGTCAGAAGCTGTGTTCTCTCATTCCCTTTCATGCTCTCCTGCATCCGGACTGCTCATAAATAATGCTCTCAATCTCTCTCTCTCTCTCTCTCTCTCTCTCTCTCTCTCTCTCACTCACTCACTCCCTCCCTCGCTCTCTGTCTCTCTCTCAATCTCTCACTCACTCCCTAGCTTTCTGTCTCTCCCTCTCTCCATCTCTAACTCACTCCCTAGCTCTCTGTCTGTATCTCTCTCAATCTCTCCCTCCCTCCCTCCCTCCCTTGCTCTCTGTCTCTCTCTCTCCCTCACTCCCTCCCTCCCTTGCTCTCTTTCCGCTCTTTCTTTCTCTCTCTCTCTCTCTCTCTCTCTCTCTCTCTCTCTCTCTCTCTCTCTCTCTCTCTCTCTCTCTCTCCCTCTGTCCCAAGCCACTATGACTGAAATTCACAGAGGCCCTTTGTGTGAAGTAAGCAGAAGCGCTGGCTAAGGCTGCCTTTTATGTGCTGTGGTGTAGTGTGTGTGTGTGTGTGTGTGTGTGTTTGTATATATGTGTGTGTTTGTGTGTGTGTGTGTGTGTGTGTGTTTGTATATGTGTGTGTGTGTGTGTGTGTGTGTGTGTGTGTGTGTGTGTGTGTGTGTGTGTGTGTGTGTGTGTGTGTGTGTGTGTGTGTACACATGTGTGTGTGTGTGTGTGTGTGTGTGTGTGTGTGTGTGTGTGTGTGTGTGTGTGTGTGTGTGTGTACACATGTGTGCATACATGCGTATCAAACATATTCCGCTAAGTCCGTAAATTGCAAGATTCACTTCCTTGCTTTTAGCCTCTCAAATTACTTCCTCTGCAAATATACTGATATGTGGTTAGGTAGGTTCCTTTCCAGATAACGATAGTGACTCTGCAAGCGTCACAGCTTTCACTGTCAATACAGTGTTTTTATCCGTGTCTGTGGTATGATACATGATAGTGTGTGACTATATAACATCTTCTCATTCATCTAGGACCACAGGCTAACATCAACAAACTTAGCAAAGCTATATATGAAGACTCAGGCTTGTTAAGGCTTTTTCTTTCTCAACTGCTTATGATCTGCAAGAAAATAAAACTTTAGAGGAACTTATTAAGTATCAATGAACAAACAATGCTGCAGAATCTGCACAGTTTGAGAAAGGTTTTACACTCCTTTGTCTCCAGTTAAAAGCCATACAGGTCCCACAGAGGATTCAATGTTTAGATGTACGTATGTGGTGAGCAAAAGCGAGGGGTGAGAAAGAGAGGAGAGGAAAAGAGAGGAGAGGAAGAGAACAGATGAAAGGAGAGGATTGCTGATTGCTAAGGAGATGGATGGTCACATGGCGCAGAGCTCTGATGGAGCCTCGGTCAAGGTCACCCTTACACACAGCTGCTCCCCACTAATCACAACGTTAGTGTGGGCCAGCTCTCACCCTTGGCTGACCAACACTCAAACACACACACATACACACACCAACACGCACGCGCACACACACACACACACACAGAAGCCTACAGACACACACACCTCTGTCGGTGACCACAAGACACCGATTTAAGAAAGAGACCAACTTCTAGAAAAAGAGCCAAGCAATCAGAAAGAGAGAGAGACTGATTGAAGAGGAGAGCATGACGGAGACAGAAGGAGGCACAGACAGACAGCAGGGTAGCACTTGCTGACAGAGGAGAGATTAACTCCACCAGAGGCTGGCTCACTTATCCCGCCTGGCAGATTTCTACACTGGTGGCATCAACAATACACAACAGGACAAATACGCAACAACTAACACAAACAGACCTCACTCAGCCAAAAAAACACAGGGGGGAAAAAACTGTGACAGTTAGCCAAGAGAGTTCCCTGAGAGGAAAAGGGTTTTAGACAGTGACGAATGGAGCCCTGTGATTTGATTACACACGCGCGCTCCAAGCCGTATGATTGGACAGGACTGTTTGCCTTTCTCTAAAGGATGATCATGATGGCCTGAAAATCCCCACTGAGCTGCAATCAATAGAGCGAGTGATTAATGAGCTTCTACCTGAGGGGAGGCAGGGCAAAGCAAAGTGCGTCAGCACGCCAACACAGTACCAGCCAGGGGTTCCACTTCGACATGTCAGCGAACAACACTCTCTGAAGTGTTAATAAGTGGTTGAATATTTATTCAGTGTATTCATACTGACTCACTCTTCACCCTGTGCTGTCTCTGTCTCTGTCTCTCTTTCAGCTCGACTAGGCTTCCCAGACTCAGTTTACAAACACAAAGTCCACCTTGTGTTGGGTGAGGCACACCCACACACACACAAACACTAACACACACTAACACACACTAACACACACACACACACACACACACACGCACACACACACACACACACACACACACACACACATTGACACACACACACTGACACACACACTCAGCCCCCCACTCCCATTCCCTATAATTTATAGCCTAACAGTTCCCATACTTGAGAGGAGGAGCAGAGCGGACTCCAGTGCGGACTGAATCTCTGTGATTCTGCAGACAAACACCCCCTCCACAACCCTCTCCCCTCCACCCCCCACCCCCTCCACCCCCCTCTCCCCTCCGCCCCCCTCTCCCCTACACCCTGAGCCTTGTGGCGGTGAAACAGGGTTCATCCTATAGGGCTGAACGTGACCCGTATGTAAAGAGCGCAGCAGACGCAGGATCAATTCTCTCTCTTTCTCTCTCTCTTTCTCTCTTTTACTAAACCTGCAGATGCGGGAGAAGGTGCAATCTGGCTGTCAGTCAAGCTGCCATCACCCGGGAAACGCAGCCGGTATCGTTGGGGATTATCCCCCAGCAACCAAGAGGAAGCTGCACGGAAACTTCAAAAGGAGCACGGCACACGCACGCACACACGCACGCACACACACACGCACACACACACACGAGCCCACTGGAACTTGCGCATATGCATATGCAAACACGTCCCCCCTCCACACATACACTGCTTCCTTTCCCCGTCATGCAGATTCTCTAGAAGAAACCTTTCGAGGTTCTTAAAGACTGCTGGCACTCACACAGAGGGTCACAATTTCGTGGCAGTCATTCTGATTGTCCTCCAATGCGACCACATCTGTTAATTAATATCTGAGCGTGGTTTTTTATTTTTTTAAAGCACAGGGAATTACTGTGGAATGCCAGGACTAAGTAGCACTTCACTGTCACGCGATAAAGTTTCAACTTCTGATGAGCAGACGATCAAGGAAATAGGAGAATAGAAACCTACGTCAACATCAAATCAAAAAGCTTTGGAGAAGACAAAGGGAAAGAGCAAAGATGCAGGTTTTACCGTAAGTGCAGTTACAACACAGCCTGAGCACCAGGAAAACCTCCATGTCAGAGTTGCCCCTCTGCTCCGTCTCCCTCTGCTTCGTCTCCCTCTCTCCTCTCTTCTCCTCTCCTCCCATCTCTCTCAGGCAGCCTCAGCACCCATAGCCCATCAGACAGAGACCAGGAGAGGGGAGGGAGGGAGAGTACGCAGGCAAACACACACACACACACACACACCCTCATCCCTCTCCCGTTCACCAAGACAGCTCCGTTTTTTGTCCCTCTCTCTCCTTTCCCTCTGTCTTTCTGTCACACACAAACTTACACACACACACACACACACACACACACACACACACACACACACACACACACACACTCTCTCTCTCTCTCAAACTCTTCTATACAAACACATACACCCTTCACTGCATACTGAAGTATAGACAGAGGAGCACAGCTTGTCCCAGTCTTAAAGAGCCCTAGCTTACTCTTTGGATTCTGATCAGTCCACTCACACACACACACACACACACACACACAAACACATAGACATAGACATTTTTCCACGTACCTTCCATTGTGACAGTGCTGGTGAGGTCCTTGGAATCCTTCGGCCCTTTCACCTTCACGTTCTGGTGGAAATATTACAGCATTCGCTTATTAAAGCAGCATATGATGAGGATTGCATACTGATCCCGAATCAGTTAAATTCCCCACCTATGAATTATGCACTGCTAATTTAGTCCACTCTCCTTCCCTCTCTTAACACACACACACACATTTCACATCAAAGCCCACACTGTCAGAAATGCACAGAAATAATTGTGAGCATACAGAGGTGCAACATACAGAGAACAGATCAAACAAATGATTACATTGCACCAACAGTGACACACCACGGTACAGTTTGTTCCCATGTTTGAGTTTGAGCTAGTTTACACGGTTTAATTTAAGCACACCTCCCCTCACAGCAAGAGTCTACTCATGTCCTGATTCACAGCCTGACACACACACAAACACAAACATATTTTAAGAAAGACACACACACACACACACACAAACACACAAACATATTTTAAGAGAGGACACACAAACACACAAACATACACAGCAGTGCATGACTGGCTGGGAATCAGAGCTGAACTGACACCAGCTTTGAAGGGCTAATGAAGAGGAATTGAGCACAGCCTAATACACAAGTGACCCTGATAAACATAAACACACACACACACACACACACACACACACACACACACACACACACAAAAACACACACACACACACACATGTATGCACTTGGACCTTGAAAATGGAACTGGTTGAGTAGAGGTTTTTTTATTGCGTCTCCCGTCATACCTCACACTTAAAACACCTCTTCCCACCTTCCAGCCACTTTACAAGGCAGGTAAATACAGTTTTAAAACTGTGATTGCAGTTCTTATCCTGTGAGTCACACTGTTTTTACAATTATGAATAATTATAATTGCCAATTACTGTTCAGACACACAGTGATACAGCCTACTGCCTAACGAGGTGTGTGTGCCTGTCTGAGATAACCTTCAGTGCTGCAGAGGTACAGCATATGATCAATGCACTTTTCTGACAGAAATCAGATCAAAATAAAACACAAAAAAAGGGAAAATGGCTGGAACTGAATACATAAATAGGAAGTGGGAAAAAGGGGGTTTGGGGTGTAGAATGGAGAGTACCCACCTCAGAGATCTTCTGGAACTGACCGTTGGCCTGCGCGCATTTCTCTGCGGTCTCCACTGCCCTTTTGTAGTTGTCAAGGAAAGCTTTGTACATGCCGAGCTCGCTGGCCTGCAAGACAGCGAAGGAGGGAATGAAATATGATTTTAAGAGTGGGACTGAGCCTTCGGACCACACACACACACACACACACACACACACACACACACACACACACACACACCTGGAGTGGGAAAACAATGGAGACGAGAGCGTGATGAGGGAGAGCTAGGAAGTGAGCCGAAACAGCGTTGATCGTGAATCGAAGGGAGGATGGGGAAAGATGACAGAGCTCAGAAGGAGTGACAGGTTGGGAAGTCACAACACACACTGGATTTGTTTTTCCACAGACAGCTCATTATTTGAAGGTTATCGGAAGATGTGACTGAGGGAAAGTTATCCAAGCTGGGCTTGAACAAGAGCATACAGTCTGGTCTTTTTAACAAGCACGGCCAGAACACTGACTGCAGTCCAAGATGAAGTTAAGTGTCTGTATGTGAGTGTGTGTGTGTGTGTGTGTGTGTGTGTGTGTGTGTGTGTGTGTGTGTGTGTGTGTGTGTAATTAAGTACAAACATAAGCAAGACCAACTACATTAGGTCACTTTTGGTACAACTTTCCATCTATCTTAGTACAGCGTAAATTGTTCCAGTGTATTACTCCCATTTTGTCTTCTCCTCTCTCCCCCTCTCTCGGCATTGTGTAATGCGTTAACATGCACACTCTACCAGGATGCATTTCTTCTCTCCATCTTCCCCCTGTCTCTCTCGTTCTCTCTTTCTCTTCATCTTCATCCCCCCCCCATTTCCTCTGTTCTGCTGCGTCGCCTCACGTACATCAGTAAGCTGTAATTATCCTCTGCATATATATTGCCCAAAATGAAGGTAGCTAACTGAATTAACGAGAGTGCCCCTCAAAGTCTTTTATTTCCCCCTAAATGTTAAAGAGCTTTTTTCCATCAGCAGTTTCGCATTGGCTCAAACTTAATAATGCGCTGCAGAGGTGGATGAGAATCCAGGATAAACGGCAGACAGCAGAGTCTTACTCTTAAGTATGCTCTAATCCACAGTCACTTCTTGAATTGATCTGGTGTGGAACATGAATATGTGAAAGATGTGTGAAGGTGGGTAGAGGTGTAAACTCCAACAGCAACCGAACGTGTAGATCACAAGTGCACCCATGATTACTATATCGGTTACAAACTGTGTATTATTTTTAGGTGTGGGAATCTCTTGGCACCTCACGATTCGATTCCGATTCAGAGGTCAATGATTCGATTCTAAACCGATTATCGATTCTAAATCTCTTATCGATTATCAATTCTCAACCGATAAAACTATTATCGATGCATTTCAACTTTTAAACTCACTTCCTACTTTGTGTTTGATAATTAAAGAAAATCAAAAGATGAATTTCTTTCTCTATTTTTTTATTAGAGAAAAAGCTTTTTCGTGACACAATTTTGACTTTCTAAGAACAATGCAATAATCGATGCAGCTTGCATTTCAACATAAAAACATATTTTTTTTTTATTACAAAATCGATTATGAACTTTTCTGAATCGAGACAGAATCGTTTTAGAGAGAATCGAGAAAAATCGAATTAATCGATTTTTTCCCCACCCCTAATTATTTTGGTTTGCATTTGAGTCAGGGTGTGTCTGGATATTTACCCACACTGCTTGCAGTGCTTAACTTAGAGTACCTAAATCTGAAATGCTTGTAAGATACAGTATGACTCTTAGGTTAGCGCATGCTTCTCCATGACAACAGATAATGCCTCTAGACAGCTTGCCCTTGTCTGGTGGCCAGCGTCTCTTCCTCTCCATCAGAAGTACATCTGAAGAGGTGGGTGTGCCACTGACACCAATCAGTTTCCATGGT